>NC_009406.2:252284-287284 GCF_000002875.2 Leishmania infantum JPCM5 | reverse complement strand
GCTCTGCCGGCGAAGGCCACCTCCTGATACAGCTCGTTGATCTCGAAGAAGTAGTTGTGGTCACGGAAGATGTTCGCGTCGCGCGCGCGGCTGCGATACGGCGCCGCAGCGGTGCGGCCGCCGTAGCCCTTCGCATGGCGAGACGAAAAAGTGGAGAGCGGCGCCGCCAGACCTGCCTCGATGCTCGAGGCCGGCGACACAATCGTCACTGCTGCTGCTGCGCCGCGGCCGGCTGTGCTGGCCGAGCTGCCAATCACGTCAAAGTCGTCGGCCGAGGCGCGTGTGCCGGCCTGTCGCACCAGCGAGTACGTCTGCCCAAGCATTATCTTGTTGCCGAGGGCACGCGCCTCCTCCGTCACCTGCCCGAAGCTCAGCGGCGGCGGCGGCACCAGCTTGCCGTTGTACGTGTAGTCGATTGGATTTGGATGCGTCAGCTCATAGAGTACCTCGCGACGCTTCTTGATCTCGGCATCGCGCTGCGCTGTGAAGACGTCCGTGACGAGGTCGATCACATCCTGCCCGACACCCCGTGCTGCCGGGTGGGCATGCTCGCTCTTCTCCGGCGCGGCAGGTTCGTGCGCCGCGTCGGTGCCGCCGCCGCCGCCGCTGCGCCGCTGATGATGATGCGCTCGCTGTGCCGCCTGCCGCAGCTCCGATGTCGATGCCCCCCTCTCGGCCATGCAGGGCAAGAGAGAGGCGGGGGTGTCTAGGACAATGTCGTCGTCTTGCACATCTGCCACGTGTTCGTCCGCGGGCAGCGGCGCCAGCGAGGATGAGGCAGCGGCGGTTGTCTGAGGGATCCAGGATCCTGTTGGTGAGGTGTGACTGTACGCTGAACTTCTTCAGCGCCGTTATCCGACGAGTTAAACGTACGAACGTAGTCCAAAAATACGAGTCCTACCTCAGCACGTGGCGGTAGCTGGGTTAATGCGCGGTGGAGAAAGCGCAGGAGGTCTAAAGCAGAGCGGTGAAGACGGAAGCCAGACACTGCCGTGGTGGGAGCTTGTTTTCCAGTTGGTCGCGCAGTCGTCGCGAGGCCTTTTGTTCAAGTAACTTGTACAGGTTGCTGGTCGGCGTCAAAGAGAGTGAGGCGCGGGACCACCATCTGGCTTGTGCGGCTTCAAGAGGGGCACAACGCGCCATTCTTTCCATGTAGCAGCGGCGCAGCCGGTGGGAACGCTCTGGTTTTAAACGTTCAGCCGCGCTCTTTCAGCACACCGGTAGTGCCCCTGCCACTCTCGCGGTGAATTTCGTGGGCGCCTGGGGCGGAGCCGCAGCGGACTTCACGGCGCGCCATATTCGAGGTCACCCACCGTGAGCGAGTTGAAGGGTGTAGAGCTGTCTCAGTGGGGCGCGGGGTGAGGCTGCCGGATGTTGCACTGACTTCTGCCGGTAGATCCTCACCGATACATTGAGCTGCCCTTTCGGATTGAGGTGGCGGTCGCCTTGTCTCATTGCTGGTTTGCGCAGTGCACGGGGTCATGGATAGCCAAGATGAGTGCGCGCGATCGAGGGTCGATGGGAGCGAGTGAGTTGCAGAGGGCACCCATCCTTCAAGGCTGACTCTTTGGCCCTGCTTGATGAACACATCCTGGAGAGGGCGATGCTCGGGCGACGCCTAGGGTACTTTCGCAAGACATGCCTCTGATCGCGTCAGTTTTGGAGTCCAGAACGGTCTATAAGCGGCTCTACCAGATGGAACAGCCTTCACGGCAATTTTCGCGATGAGTCCAGTTGTGAATGTAGCCTCATCTCTGAGTGACAGATTGTGGTTGTGTATGTGTGGTGGGTGTCACTGCATGGGCGATTCGCCTTTCTTCCCTGATGCGCTCTCGGTTTGTCTGTGTGTGATCGGGGTGGGGGAGGGGGGGGGCACACTGAAGCTCGCACGTCTTCGCTTCTGTGCTGCTGTGGTGTAGGCACGGTCTTTGCGGATCGATTTGGCAATAAGGGATAGTAAAGCTTCCAGTTCACTTTGTGGAAAGAGCATAATTGGGAACCATCCATCACTGGCGGCACCCGGGCCATATTCCTCCTCAGAGTAGACAATAAACTCGATTGCACAGCGGTCACTCGGCGCCGTGGTGGCGGTGCCCCAATCTTAGATGATGCAGTCGAGCCCCAAAGTGACGTTTCCGTGGCCCCGTCTGCGCCGTGCCATGTTGAAGTGTCATTTTTGTTGGCGCATGTCAATTATTTGTCAGTGAGCTAGTCGTGTAGAATGGCTCCAGCCCATTCGGGCCGTCTTTTCGTGTTCTGCACCTGGCGGCGCAGGCCGGCGCCTATCCCAGCAACGCGAGGGCTAGGCGCGATGCCGCTTCGTATTTGATAGGGAGCTTCTCATGTAACCATTTCACCCTTAGGTGAAAGGCCCGACATGAAGTGTACCCGTGTAGTAGGGCTAATCACAGCGAAGCCAGAACGCCACTGCGCCAACCTCGTCCTTGAGAACAGGGGGGAGGGCCCGCACACATATGTATCTTCTCTTGTTTCAGCACCGAGACGTCACCACCACGCTTCTTTTCTTTTTCTACACCACAGTGCCGAAAACCATACAAACAACATGCTTTGCGGGTCTGTGAGGGCGAAATGCACCCCTTGCAGAATGCGGACTTGTATCGAAGATTTGTCGAGGAGCCGGGCCCACCAGCGCCGTCTGGCGCCGCTCAGCCCACCGCAACGCCACTGTGTGCAGCGCAGGCTAGGCCCCGGGGCCACGCTCAGCATCATCGCAGCGCAGCAAAGGCAGAAAAGCAGGAGATGGATGCGTATATTCCTTGAATCATCAGCACGATGCCTAGTAAGCTGGCCCGATAGTGATCATGGTCGCAAGTCACTTCGGCGCAGCGCGAGCACAGACCTGTCCGCCGATACCAAGAGTCCGCAGCCGTACCCGAGAGCAAGCTGGAATCCCTTGGCCTCACCACAAAGAGTAGGCACTGGACTTTGGATGATACGCTGAGATGTTCCTCGTTCTCAGCGCGTGAGAACATCGAAGCAAAAAGAAAGCCGCTGCTGGTCTGTCCTTCAACCTCGTTTGAAACATCGTGGGCGTGAACCGGAAAAACACGAAAGGGAGACGGGAAAGTGAGGAGAGGCGCCGCACCAACACAACTGACCAATAGAACGGCAGCTTGTTGCTTTCTTCCACTACAGCACTCTCTCTCTCTATATATATGTGTGTAGATGTATGCATGTGCATATCGCAGGCCAGTATTCATGCCTGCTGTATTTCCTGTCACCTTCCATTGCTTTTGGGCTCGAGAGCAACTCCCGGTAGCAGCGCCACCCGGCTTATTGGCATTCAAAATCGAATTGCGCTACATACCGTCGTGGTAGATATGAGCGAGACGATCCCGTTGAACTCAGATGCACAGCGCCGACCAAGACAGAGATATATGTCGCCGTTGAAGGACGTCAACGGCGCCGGAGACTGTCGATCGCGGCACTTGCAGCGGCACCTGCGTTGCTTCACACCGCCGATCACGCGAACCCTCCTCACCATGGATGGCCGGGTCGCACAAGTCAGGTGCCCGCCGCACAAAAAAAAAACAAAAAGAGAGAATAGAGGAGATCGAGCAGTGCCCTTCACAGCTGTGCACTTTCTTGCACAGTGTATGAAAACGAGTTCCGCAATTCCCGCATCGAAGAGACGCCCACGCACTTACTCGTACAAATATACTTGAGAGGCTTTTGATCACGAGATTCGGTGTTGTCACAAGGGCGTCTGAAGCGTTGCCAAGCGCCTCACAGTAACAACGCCCTGCCGTGGAGACGAAGAAAAGGAAAAGGAAGAAGTCAAGCAAGCATTGTACATGAGTATGAATTCAGAAAACCCATAGAGCGGAAAGGAAAGGTGCCGAAGAGAGCTCAGAGGAAATGAACGCAAAAGACCATAGGAGGAAAACAAAAGAGCTGAAAGACTGCCGTTTTCCTTTGAAGAGGCGCCCGTGATGAAACGTCACCAGGCATTGTGCTTAGCTTTGGCACGACAGTACCCCTTTGAGGTGTGAGCCACAGTTGAGGCGATAGCGCGGCTGCAACTATGCACCCTCGCCAAACGGCCATAAGCGATGCTGTTTCAGCTCTACAGCCACGCCACTTGCCTAAACGTCTCCGCAGTATCCACCAAGACCAGATTCGTCTTGAGTGCCGTGGCTAACCAGGTCTTCACGATCCCTCCCGCTTTCGCTGCTGCGGTTACTGCTAGTAGCCGCACCAGCAACCGCGCTGCCTGAAGGTGAGGTTCTCGCAGCACTGCCGCTACGGACATGGTGATGTTTTCGCTTGGCACTTGCTGTGCTTGGGCTACAGGACGGAGCTTCTTCTTGAACCTGTGAGCTGAATTCGTTCATGTTCGCACCGTGCACAATCGGCGACTTTCGGTTCGCTGTCACTCTAAGATACTCTGCGGGTAGATATCTTTTGAAGAAGTCGTGCTGTGCTACAGCGTCTAACGTTGGTCGATCCTCCGGCCGCGGAGACAAGAGCCACTTGCATAAGTTCTTTGCCTCCGCACTAACGGAGGAAGGCATTATGGAAACTTCGCCGTTGCGAATGCGAACCTCCAAGGCGTGAGGATCAGTGGTGGAGCCGAACGGAAAGTTCTGCGTCAACAGGACGTACGCAATGCACCCCATCGACCAAATGTCCGCGCGAAAAGCATCGTATGAGCCCCCGAAAACTTCAGGTGCCAGGTATGCGAGGGTTCCTGTAAGCGTGTGTGCGTACTCGTTTGTGCTCGCTTGGAAGTTGCTTTCCCTGTGGAGGCGGCTCAGCCCAAAGTCAGAGATCTTCAACACACCATCGGTTCCCAGAAGGAGGTTCTCTGGCTTCAAGTCGCGATGCGCGACCCCGTTGCGATGGCATGCGCGCACCCCTGCCACGAGCTGGATCAAGAGGGCCGCTACATCTTGCTCTGGCAAGGGCCGATCCATACCCACAATGATGTCGCACAGATCACCACCCATGACAGGCTCCAGTATAATGTAGTAATTGTTTGTGCTTTCCAGAATCTCAATCAGCTGAACAATATTCTTGTGCTTCAAGCGCCGCAAAATGGAAATCTCCAGACGAACGTCGTTTTCGACTTGCTGATTTGTCTTTGGTACTATCTTAGCGACAAACATACACCCAGTAGGTATGTGGCGAACTCGCTTCACCTTGCTGTACGCACCTTCACCCACCACATCGAGGATCTCGTAGTCGCCGACTCGTCGCATCACGCACGCTCACTTGCTGGGGAGTGAAATCAGATGATCTTAATAATGCGTAATATATATTTATATACAAACATCAGTTGTGCCCAGTGGAACTTAGTATAAGGTGAGGTCAGTGTAGCTACGTGTGGTGCAAGTTGCTGCAGTTATGGTCCGCTAGGCGTGGGACTTTACCTTACATCATGAACAGGAATAGTATCATTGTGAATGAATCGAGATAACAACAGAATAGGAGTGGTGGCAACAGACAGGTGTGAGGGGGAAGGGATAGGAAGAGGGAAGATGAGAAAGAGAGTGAGAAAACCGCTTTCCTCCAAGCATAAGATTACCCTTGGACGAAGTAGTTACCTTCATCGACAAAAAAGCTGGCACCCCGGCTTTCAAAGCGATCTAGACTGCTCTGCACCACCTGCGAAGAAGTTTCCCGAAAGCGGCCTCAAAGACGAGCTGAACAAAAAGCCTGCTAGCCCACAGACTTTATAGTAGCTTCTTCGGTTTCAAGCGATACAAACAAGCATAGGAATCGCAAACAGAGATAGAAGGCAAATAGCATATCACAAACTCGCTAATAATCATCGTGACAAAAAAAAAAACATATTCTCGGGAGATAAACGTGTTTTGAAGTGAATGCAAAGGTAAAAAAGGACCTGACAACCATACGAAAGCACCAGATGAAAAACGACACGCGAAAGGGTGAAAGCAATGCGAGCCGCCGGCAAAATGGGGACTTTAAGCGCGACTTACTCAAGTGTCATCGTATTCAATACTCCACAGCCACCACATATGAACTCTAATCTCTTCACATTGACACCGACTGTCACAGCATTGATCACGCTGCATTGGCCACAGCGAAGCTGCACTGTACGCTGGTTTTCTTCGCTCTCTACATGCGAAGCGCTGCTCAGGGTCGAGCCGAGCTCCTGATAACATCCGCCACACAAAACAGCATCGGACTTCTTCGTAGGGAGCTTGTTGAGGGAATGGCACACTCTGCACTCCACGAGATCTTTGTGGGAGACATGGCCTGAGTACGATACATTTTCCATCAAAGGTCTGCTGCACTGAGCACATTTCCAGTGGTTCGACGAGCTAGATGGCTTCATGTGGTTGACAAAGGTGCAAGCAGGGCACTCCACGGGGATCTTGTCCTCACTTGCTCTAGAGTCACCTGCATCGGTGGCGGCCTCTTGACGGTCGATTTCTTGTTGAAGCTGGCGAGCGTAAGCAGCATCGGCAGCCTCCTGCACTGACTTCGACGGTCCGCTCTGCGGAGGCGGAGCATGAACAACATCGCCTGAGTTGTTCAGCTGCTCTTGAAGCTGACGCGCAAACAGCTCATCTGACTGCTCCTGCTGTATCTCGCATTCGGTCTTTGGACGTCGCATGGTGAGGCTGAGTAGATGCCAAAGCGAGAAGCGTCTCAGGAAAAAAAGTAGTCCTTTACTCTTCGAGAAGTTGAAAGGCACGGCGAACGAGAGGGGCTGAACGGGGTTTGTAACGTCTTCTAAAAACTTTAGTGCTGTGCGCTTTACAGGATGTTTAGGCATGAAAAACGAATGAGCGAGGTGATTGCACAGAGATAAGAGCCTATCCACTAACCACAGATGATCTTATTCCTCACAAGGAGCATGACTCCCGGAGGGCGAGACTTCTACGAAAGAGTAACCGCACACAAGCAAAGCAAAAGCGAGCTTTGATTCACTGGAGAAGCCGCGCCTCACAGGCTGCGCAAAATGAGGTAATATTAGTTCGCGCAGGTGGCCCTGGTATTTTTCTCGTTTGTGACTCACACTGTTCACAGACATTTCACAGAAATTTATGCACTTCTTTCGACATCCACTACCTACACCCAAGGAAACAACAATTTTCCAATAACGTCCGCGTCCTTAGCTCCCTCCTCTTTCAGTTCTCTTGCCCTGCGCCAGACAGGGATTATTTGTCTTCATTCGCAGTGTCCTCCTGAGCCGGGCATTATTCCCACCGGTCTCTGTACAGCAAGTTGTATCTCAGCCGTCACACGATCAAACAAAGTGCCTGTCTTAGAGCCGTCTGCTGCATCTCCTTGAAAACCAGTAAAAAAATGTGTGCCAAACAACAAGTTGGTCGGTGGCGCAGGTTTTCTTTTTCTGATTCCACGAGTTTGATTAGCCATGCAACATGAACTCAGACACCACTCCACCCGGCCTGTCACAGGCCTCATCGCGTGGCGCCAAGCAGCCGTAAGCACGCGTTGCAGCAGTGCCCCTCATCCATCCGAGTACGGCCTCCGCCTCCAACTCTACCCGCCCCCCCCGCCCGCCTCGCCGGTGGCCACCTGGTGCGTCCCTCGGGGTGGCGCAGGCTCCCCACCAGCAGGCAGTGGAGGGTCGGGTGGGATACACGCTCGAGTCACGCGGGCACTCTGCCCCATCACATACATGATGGAAACGCGTTCACCGTCGCAGGTAGCGCCGACGCAACGCCACCCAGGACCGGACCGCCCACATCAGCGGCGATAGATCGCTCTGGCTTCTCCACGTCGTCGGCGCCTGACCCTGTCACCACCGGAAGTGGCTCTGCACTTGGCAGGGACAGGGGCAGGGGGGCTGCTTGGCTTCCTCGCAGAGTGGGTCCTAAGATATCGATAAAGCGCACTGAGGCTAACCAACCATGATGGCAATTGGGAACATTATATGTGAAACTAGTAGAATTATGTTTTGGAAACATCGTCGGCCGCAGTATAATCCCCCCATCCTTCCCCGTGACCCTCATTGAAGAGCTTTTGTGAATGGAGCAAACTCCTGTGAAACTGGAAACACCTCCGTTGGTATTTTCTGTGATGCTTGTAACGTCTGCCGGTGCCCCCTCTCCACGCCTCATGCTTTGCGAAGGCAAGACCAATGATTGAAAGTTTTGGTGTGAGGCGTGGAAACCGGTGTCCCTGTACGCAGCCAATGATTGCGGCTGGTGTTTCCCGATCGATGTCAGACTTTTCTGTCGCTTGGCACTGCGAGTTTCTGTGCACAAAAGAACACAGCGGCGGTTGCTGTTAGCGGAGCAAGAAGGCGGTCTCGTTTAGATGCAGTGGTGCTCTCAATGTATCTTTCCTTCGTGCATCGAGGAGCATGAAAAAAAAAAAAACAGCAAGTATCCGGCTTTTTACAGTCTCCACAATACCCTCTGTATAAGTGGCAAGCAATATATGCTAGTGAACCTTTGTTTCAGCAACACCACTCAAGGCGTGATTTACCGCATGCACCGTAGCTTCCATCCAAACTGGAGGCAGAACACGGGGGAGGCTACACCAGAAACCAGCGCCCTCCGCTAGTGCACTGGCAGCGTCTCCAGCCAGCCCCTGTTTCAGTGCCTGGCAGCGTCATCAATTTATCTGCATTAGGTATTAGCAACTTATCCCCCCCATCTCATGCAGCCTTTCTTTTTATTCTTCCCATTTTGTCTGTTTAATTTTTTTTTTGCTTGCTTGCACATTTCTTCATGTATCTCCAATCCGATAAATAATCCGATTGATAAGCGCAGGATGTTCAAGAAAAAATGCACGTCAAAGGAATCGCAAACAGTCGGGAAAGGTGACGTCAAGAAGCTGAGGGCCGATGTCGTGAGCGTCATAGGAAAAGACAACGCAGATAAGTTCGATCTAGTTGTCGGTAAAAAAGATACGATCACGAAACGAAAGTACCGATGCGGGCCTGGATCGTCGGTCTTTGTATACTCTGTCGATGAGGTACCGTTTTTTATTTCGATTGATCGCCTAGGCAAGGAAGAGCAGGACGTCATTACACAAGCGGATTCTTTCAGCTTCCTTATGATTCCCACTGTCTTCTTCTTTCTACGGCTGCACCAGCTGCTGGCCGAGAGAGGTGACGAGTGGGCAAGCCTTGTAAATGAAGGCGTCGTTGCTACTGTTTGCCGCGGCTCGACTTCTAGATTTCTTCTCAGGGGGGCACACTTGATGATGCCAGGCATTCTGAGCACTCGGAAAAAAACGCCATTGGTAGTCGGGGATGTAGCGCTCATTTACTCTCTCGGTGTCGATGTTCCATACGCAGTTGGAATTGTGACCAGCAACATGACAGCGAAGCAGGATGCGGGCGTTGGTGTATTTGTAGTACAGTGCTTCCACGACAACCTCTGGCAAGAATTCGAGAATCGTTTTATTACGAACTGCAGCCTCTCTTCTCAATTGCCTTTGATTCCGTCTGAGTTTGGGGAAGACGAAGTTCGTGAAAGGTTACTCGAGGTGGGCTCTGCGACTAAGGATAACGAAAAGACAGACGATGAAGTTTCAAGCAACGAGGCTGCTGAATGGAAAGAGACGCCAGGTGTGGATTACGCCAATGTCTTTTCGGACGAAGACACAATGCTGAACTTTTGTCTCTGCGAAGCCGTGAAGCGAGTCTCACCCTCGCTCTTGCCCATGCCGGTGACGCAGTTCACGAGCATTGTGGTCGCCTCGTACCCAAGAGACGGCGCCCACACTTCTGCAATCCAGTTCAAAGATACGAAATACAAGAAAGCGCTTGCATTTTTTCGCGGGTTCCCGGATCTTCTCACCATAGCCGAAACAAGCCCTGGTGCTCATTCTGTCACTCAAATAAACAAATCTGCCGATGTGATGCGACGACACAACGCGCTCTACGTAGATTTTCTCAGCACGATGCATCGGGAAAGGTGTGAAAAGGAGGCGCAAGCACTGCAAGCCAAACTCCTTGCCGAGGGGACAGGTGTGTTCCGTCAATACATCGTGTCTGCCGATGTTTTCTACGCTGCACCTCGTGGATTGGAGGACGATCTTATACGTATCCTGCTGATAGGCGAGGGGCTGAACATTCCACGTGACGCTCTGTTTCCTACAATCGAACAGGTTGCCACCGGTACGGTTCCCGTTTTTCCTAGGACCCCCATTGGTGACAGCGTTCTCCAAGAATTGTACACGCGGAAAACACTAGTGAACAATTTGAAAAACTACATAAAAGCGCACAATTTGCTGATTGTGAACGAGGCGGAAAAGTGCAAACTACCCAGTGTAAAAATCGACGATACGCTATCGATGATGCTCACCTCAAAGGCATACGCCCCTGAGATACCGCTCGACCAAGTTGTGCAAGGTATGCTAAGTTTGTTCAAGCTGAAGCACGAAATTATTTTGCAAACTGTTGTGGAGGGCTCATCACTGGCTAGCGGTAACTTGAATCCGAAGCGGATAATCAAAAACGGACCACTCCCGAAAGTCCGTTTGTGGTCTGAGAAGTCGACAAACAACAAGTTCATTACAGTTGTGCAGAGTTTGGAGTCTTTTGGTTTTGATCTTCAGATGCTCGCCGATCAATGGAAAAAGCAGTTTTGTACGAGCTCTGGCGTCGTTGACCCGTCGACGAAGATGAAAAATCTGAAGTCTGGGACGAAAATACCACTCGAAATCCATTTGCAAGGCAATTTCCAAGTGCAGGTCGCGGCTGCACTCCTGAATGAAGCAAATTTTCCATCGTCGCAGCTGGTTTGCAAAAAAAGGTAAGGGCGTGATTTGAGCTTTTTGCCATTTTTTTTTTCAATTGCGGTTGCTCTGTATTGTTGTTGGATTTTTTTTTTCACGATTCGCGAGGTTCCACACTACTTATTTTTCGATTTTACTTTGCTCTGAATGGAAAAATGATCTTGAGCAACAAATTCTCTACTTGCATTTTTGCTTGTAATGTGCAAGTTTTCACAGGCATAGAGCGCTTTGCAAAATGGTTGAGAACTAAACAAAAGGGGAAACAGTGCTGTGAACCACAGCGTCAGCCTTTCGCATGAAATGAACACGGTTTTTGTTGGATTCTGTCGAGGAAAACAAAAAAGGAGAGCTAGCGAACCCTTTGTTCGTTGCTCTTCATGTAGCGCAAATCATGAGTCTGACGCTCAGCAGATTCAAAAAAAAAACCGCGCTGCTCGTATGCGCAAAAAAAAGCAACTGAAAGTTTTTTCTTTTCTGTACGTGTCCGAATTATACGGAACGAAAGGTTTGCTCCCAGCCGTTTAATATTCAATATTGCTTGCACTCTCATCTTCTCCCCGCCTCTGCCTTCTTGGCTTTCAACTTATACGTCAGTTAATTGCTCACGTTCATATCTTGCACATGTCGAGGCACTGTTAATATGAAACAAAAGCCACACCTGCGGCACGTTTGTATTTCACAACAGCAGATAAACACATACATACATAAAAACAAAAAGGCATTTAGCCTCTTGACGTTTTTTTTTCTCTGAGGACCTGTGGGGTTTTCTTTTAAGCTCTTAGTAATTACTTAGCGAGTAGAAACAATGAAGGCCTTCATCGCGGTCGCGACGGGGTTTGTCACCTCCAGCTGGTACAACAGCGTTTCTAGCTCATCCAACTGCGCCACGCCGAGCAGCCCATTCTCACAATCTGAGTTTCGCTCCTTTCCCTTGATGGATGTCTATGACGAGTCCCATAACACGAAGGTGTTTCGCTTTGCGTTGCCGGAGGCGGATATGCCACTTAACCTGGAGGTAGCCAGCTGTGTTAGCTTCCGCTTTTTCGACAAAGATGGGAAGGAGGTCATTCGCCCCTACACGCCGCTTAACCGCAGTGATCAGCTTGGCTACTTCGATGTTTTGGTGAAGAAGTACCAGGGCTCAAAGATGGGCACTCATTTGTTCTCAATGAAGAAGGGTGACACCATCGACGTTAAGGGACCGTGGATGAAATTGCCGATCAAGGCAAATCAATACAAAATGATTGGAATGATTGCCGGTGGTACGGGTATCACGCCGATGTACCAGGTAGCGCGCCATGTGTTGCACGCACCGAAGAACAACACAGAAATCACGCTCATCTACGCAAATGAACGCAAGGAAGACGTGCTGCTTGGGAACGAGCTGAACGAGCTAATGGAGACGTACCCACGCTTTTCGCCGTACTTTGTGCTTTCGAAGGCACCATCTGACTGGATGGGCGGCGTTGGCTTTGTCAACAAGGAGATGATCAAGTCACTGATGCCTGCGCCGAACCGTGCGGGTGATTCTATCATTCTTGTTTGTGGACCGCCGCCATTTATGGAAGCTATTTCGGGTGACAAAGACTTCAAGAGCAACCCACCATCTCAGGGTGAGCTGAAGGGCTGCCTGAAGGAGCTTGGCTATATGCCCAAGATGGTGTACAAGTTTTAGCGAGTGCAAAAGGAAAAGAGACCGAAGCGCAATGCCGAAGCCACTGAGGCCTCTTTTCAGGGGGTGCAAGCGGTGCTGACTTACAGCAGAGGAGGGTACTAAGAGGAAAGAGCAGCTTATACAAGAACGCAAACGCGCGCTATCGCGGATGTTAAGGCCTTTCTGAAAGCTGGGAAAATGAGAGACACAGCACAAATATGATAGTGCACCAAACACAAAGGTGCTGTCAACACTACCTTGAGATTGAGGGGCGTGCGAATAGGGAGTATGGTCTACAGGTGTGTTAATGTATGCGTGTGGAGCCCCAGCTGAATTTGTGGGGATTTATCGTTATCATTATTTTTTGTCGTGTGCACTGTAGACATCTTCGCCCTCTTTTTTCTCTGAGTTTTTGTGCGCACGGCTGCTCCACTTTTTCCCATATACCCAGAATGTGTAACAGGTTTGCGGCCCTTCACGATGCAAGAGTGTATGATCGTTTAGTACACCTTTCGGAGCGGTCTTGTGATGTCTTCCTGCCATCATTTCCGTTCTTTCACGTCGCTATCCGATTCCTTTGTCCGTTAATGCGTGCAATACTATCTTTCATCTCGAGCTCCTTTTCTGTCTCGTTCTCTCTCTTCCTCTTTCTGTGTACTTGGTACTGGCCGTCTATTTTTCGCTGCGCTGCGGACTGATTTCAGTCGTGAACGGTACAGAAAACAAACAAAAAAAAACAGACTGCGAATAGTATGCGCTGGATGCTGCGAGGTGAGAGTCGATGCGCCACGGTTGTGTATTGCAACCACTCGACCTTACGCGGTAAAGCACAAGAGGAGAATCCCGCCCCTGCTGCAAGTTTGCGTTCGCGGCGCTGCTGGATCCATGTCTCTCGTGCCCGGAGGAAAACGGACGCGACAAAGCTATTTTTTTTCTTTCGTTGCCGTCTCTGATATCTGGCGCGCTTTCTCGCGCGTGCTTTCGCCACTTGTGCGGCACTCATTTTCTGCACTCCCTTGCTGCTCACTCGGCGCCACACCTATGTGTGGCTAGGTTGACGGGCCCACCCCTGCGTTTTTTGCCGGTATAGCACTTCCGGGCTCTGAACTGTGGTCGCGCACGCTCGCTCACGAGCAGTACGACACCAGCTGCACTGTCCATACCTCTTTCACTGCACCTTTCCCCTTCACTCTTTTTCTTTTGAATGAACACAGCTCTCGCGACTGCTTTATTTCTTTTTTGTGCTGTATTTTTGGCACACACCAAGAAAAGGAACATTACCCTTGGAGCCGCTACTCGCATCATCCACCGTTGCGACTTGAGTCTTTCCTGCTTTTTTTTTGCATCCGTTTCTCGCGCTCTATCGTTTGCTTCAGCGGTGCGGATAGGGGCGGAGAGGCGGAGGAAAGACCCAAGAGATTCTCCTCTAGTTTTAGAATTAGCACTTGCTTTTTTTTTGATTCGATAAACAGAGGCCGAACACGCACCCCTTTGCGAGGCAGATCACAGACACATTCATCTACTTCGTCGAACATAACCGATCGAACCTCCTTTTTGTATCATTTTACTGTCCGATCTCTCTCGCGCTAATTCTCGTACCACATTCGACGGCCATGAAAGCTTTTATCGCTTCAGTTGTCGGCTTTGCTGGAGCCAGCATGTACCAGTCTGGGTCCGAGGTGGAGGCCTGGGGCAGCAAGCCGGCATTCTCACAGGAGAAGTTCCAGCCCTACAAGCTCATCCACGTCGAGAATGAGTCGCACAACACAAAGCGCTTTCGCTTCGCCCTCGCTTCGAGCAAGACGCGCCTGGACCTGCCCGTGGCGTCTTGCATCACGCTGCGCTACACTGACGCCCAGGGACACGAAGTGATGCGCCCCTACACGCCCATCAACCTGGTGGAGGAGGAGGGCCACTTCGACCTCGTAGTGAAATGCTACCCGAATTCAAAGATGGGCTCGCACCTTTTTTCGCTCAAGGTCGGCGATTACATTGACGTGAAGGGACCGTGGCACACATTTGACGTGAAACCGGGCCAGTACACCAGGATTGGCATGATCGCTGGTGGTACGGGTCTCACCCCCATGTTCCAAATCATGAATAACGTCCTGAACGCGCCGGAGAATAAGACGATGATCTCGCTTCTCTACGCAAACAAGACCGAAGGGGACATTCTGCTCGGCAAGGAGCTGGACACGCTGGCGAAAGAGTACCCCGGGAAGTTTGCCACGTACCACTGCCTCACGACGCCGCCGAAGCGCTGGACGGGCTACTCTGGCCACATCAACAAAGTGATCATCCAGGAGACGATGCCAGGCCCGGATCACCAAGGTGATTCGTGCGTTTTGGTGAGCGGCCCGCCGTCCTTCATGAAGACCATCTGTGGCGAGAAGGACTACAGCTCCTACCCGCCCAAGCAAGGCCCGCTCGAGGGCTGCCTTAAGGAGTTGGGCTACTCATCAAGCGGCGTCTTCAAGTTCTAAGTCCACACTCTGCGTATGCGCGCACCTGCGCGCCCATGTGTGTATGTGTCCTCTGTGAAGCACTGCAGAAGCCTTGACTCTGTGAGGCGGATGGCGAACGGAGGCAAAAAGGCGAAAAGAAGGGGTGGGGGCGGAACGAGTCGGGGCAATCGATTACGAGCGTGCCCCTTCCTTTTTCTGTGCTTCCGTCCTCTCTCCCCCTTTGTGCTCGTTCGCCTTTTCACCCCCCTTCTCTTGATGGGCGTCTTGGCCGACTCCTTTTCTTTTTATCGTATACTTCTCTCTCTATATGCCTTTCTAGCAGCCTTTATTACTTATATGCGTGGGCGTGCGTCAGCGCGTGTGTGGGCCTCTCTCTGAGAGGCGTTCACCACGGGTATGGATATCCTTTTTTGTTTTACCTTGTGTGGTTCTCGCCCTTGGTTCCTCTGGACCTCTTCGTGTGTGTGTGTGCATGCGATCAGACAGCGTCTTCTTGCACCGTTTTGTTTTCCCTGGCAGAGAAAAAAAGGCGGGAAAAAGGAGAGCAGGGAGGGGGTAGGAGAGAGGCTTCGGTGTGGCGTATATGTGGTGCATTGCCGTCTATCACAGTCGCGCGGAGGTTGAATTTTCATTTTGTTTGCCTCTTGTATGCAACCCCTGAGAACGGGCAACACCTAAGTGCGCTTTATCGATATCTTAGGACCCACTCTGCGAGGAAGCCAAGCAGCCCCCCTGCCCCTGTCCCTGCCAAGTGCAGAGCCACTTCCGGTGGTGACAGGGCCAGGCGCCGACGACGTGGAGAAGCCAGAGCGATCTATCGCCGCTGATGTGGGCGGTCCGGTCCTGGGTGGCGTTGCGTCGGCGCTACCTGCGACGGTGAACGCGTTTCCATCATGTATGTGATGGGGCAGAGTGCCCGCGTGACTCGAGCGTGTATCCCACCCGACCCTCCACTGCCTGCTGGTGGGGAGCCTGCGCCACCCCGAGGGACGCACCAGGTGGCCACCGGCGAGGCGGGCGGGGGGGGCGGGTAGAGTTGGAGGCGGAGGCCGTACTCGGATGGATGAGGGGCACTGCTGCAACGCGTGCTTACGGCTGCTTGGCGCCACGCGATGAGGCCTGTGACAGGCCGGGTGGAGTGGTGTCTGAGTTCATGTTGCGTGGCGGACTGGAGGCGTTGATCGCATGAAAAAAAACGCTGGTCGCTGTCCTCGAAGTCTCCGAGAGCTGATGGGCGAGCAGACGTATACAGAGAGAGAACTATGCGTGTAAAGTGAGGTGGAGCGCAGCTGTGCAGCACTGGCTCACGTTGTAGAGCCACGAAACTGTGCCAATGAAGTTAATAAAGGAAACGGGTATGAACGAGGGCAAGGATGCCGACGCGCATAGCTGGTACACTCACACGCACCGACACTCTCGAACACATGATGCCGGATGGCCGCCAGAACGGACCACCTCGGTGATCCTTTGGTGAGGGCGGGCGGGCCAAGAGGAGGCAATCAGAGCTCCTTCCTCGATGACCGCACGGCCACGCACCGGCAGCTTTTGTGTGCTGCTTCCCAGCATGGTGTACCGCTTCCTCCAATAGATGACGCAAGTAAGCGTTGACTTTCCTGAAGGCTTTGGCATTCTGTGGTGCTGTGGTCTCCCAACCCTGCCCCCCCCCTCTGGTCTCTCTTCTGTCCTTTTTTTTCTTTTGCTCTGTGCTGCGTGTCTCGCCTTGCTTGCCTGTGACGGCGAGCACGTGCTTCCAAACAGGCAACGAATCAAACACTGTCTGTGCTCCTCATCTATATATATATATACAGGGAAAGAGAGTTGTCGTTCCTCAGGTTCATCGCACATTGGTAGGGTTTCACAGCACACCGTTCCAGCGTTTTGGGTTCGTATGTCTGCGCCTCACGGCTTGCCGTCTTAGGAACCATGCTACAGGCAACACTGACTGCCCGGCTGTTCTCGAAGCCCATTGCTCAGGGGTACGTGGCGCAGCTGCCAAAGCCACAGCCGGGGCCTAAGGGGCGTGCCTGGATGCGGGCGATGGATGCCAACAGTGACGTGCGCGACTTCTACACCGCAGACAAGGAGCGCTATAATACATGGTACAGGGAGACCTACGGTATCGAAGACCTCTCCGACGGCTCTGCTGCGTCTGGAGCTGCATCGAACCGGCTTCTGGACGACACCCGCAACATACAGCAGGCGGCAGAGGAGTACGACTTGCGAGCCGTAAGGGAGGAGCTCGAATTCTGGGGTCAAGAGTTCCAGCACGTTACGCAGCTCCGCTAAGGGGATTGGTAGCAGTATGGCGGAGGGGGAGGGAGGGGGAGGCTGCAGCCTGCCTATGTTTCCTGTGTAATCCTTTTGTGCTGTAGCTGCGTGACACTCAAAGAACAAGCCAAGGAGGGAGGGCGTGTGTGCTGACGTGAAGCTCTGCCTTCCTCTGTTTTTTTTTTCGCCTCGTCCAATCTCCGAGGGTAGAGAGGCGCGGAGATGCGCTCCACTACCGCCGCTGCTGCTGGTTGCTTTTTTCGATTTGCTTACATCCGGGTTGGAAGAAAGTTTTGGTTGTTGATGGACCTTTGCCGGGAAGGTCGTGTGGGGTTTCCTGTTCATCGCTAAGGGGATCAGCTCACAGGGGGGGGGGTGGATGGGGAGGCGGCAAAAGCGGTGGCGAGAGTCGATTACACTTCTCCTGCATCTAGTTCCTCCCTTCTGTGTGTGTACCCCTCGCTCTCCCTCGAAAGGGTGTCGTCCACGCGCGCTGTTCCCATACTTTGCGCTGTGTGCTTTCATCACCCTGCGTTCCCATCTGCTTCCAGCAGCGCTTCACTGAGATACCCACCGATACAGAAAGAGAAACCAAGAATGTATCAGATTTATTGCGGATGAGGGTCGCAACGAGGAACAGATAGGAGAGAGCGACTGTGGAGCGCATGAGGGATTTCGCGTCTCCATCGAAAAGAAACCGATCAGAACACAAAGACATGAACAAAGGCCACTATACCATACAACAAACGGAGACATCCAAGACGATATGCAGACGAACGAAAACCGGAAGAGAGGTCTGGTCCTTGCGCAAGGTGGAGAGATGCACAGACGAGGCATCAGCGTGAGCGGACGAGTGGCGTAGGCACTGGGGCAACAGCAGCGGAACACCACTACCCTCTTCTATTCTGCGGCTCGGGAGGAGGGTGCTAGGAGAGGCAAAGCTATCTCACCGCGCTGCAACCCTCCTTCCTGGCGAGCCACCAGCGTGAAAACATTTTCATGTCTTCGGTAACGCTTTTTTTCGTACCTTCCCTCTCCCGCTGGTTATCCTCATGATTATCCCCCCCCTGTCGCTCTTTTTTCCTTTGGTTTGCCTCCTCTTATCCGTCTGGGCCCCTCTACTCGCTTCGTCCGCGTCGTGCCGATCATGCGCCTATACGCCCACCCGCCTACACATACATATGCACACATCATGTATACCCATGCAACGCCACTTGACCAATGGCAGTCACATAACACCAACACAGCTGAAAGAAAAAGAAAGAACCAAGCAAACAAGCGAAATTCCCTCCCTCAATCTGCTCTACCCCTCCTTCTCCCCCCAAAACAGCGAGCACAACACCAGCAGTAACATCACACACACACACACACACACACACACACAGGTGTGTGAGCGAAAAAGAAAACTGTTTTTGAATTCCTTCATCAAAAAAAAACGAAAAAAAAAACGGAAGGATACGAGAGCTCTCTCTCTCACACACACACACAACAGCAACAACGGCAACGAGCTCATAGAGAACCTATTAGCAACCACCGCGAAAGCAACGCGCGCTCTCCCGCTCGTACCGCTACGAACACCGACGGCTACGGTTGCTTCTTCTCTTCCCCACTCCGTCTTTCCCGCTCTTTCTCTACCGCTCGACATTTCAAGGCGAATAGTCAGCACACGATAAAAAAGAAGAAAAGAAAGAGCCAGAAGACAAGGAGACAGGGAAGGCAACAAAAACGAAGGGAGAGGGAGGCGAAGGGTACAAGAAAGGAGTGCTGAACGCAACGAAGAAATCGCCATAACCACTCATTTATCAAAAGAAATACTATAAAAGAGGAACGACACCAATATTAACACCGTTAGGAGGGAAACAAAAAAAAAGTGTAGTTCACGCGTGCTTCCACCACCACCACACTACCACATATATATACATATATACATATATACATATAAGTATACACATACGGTCCTTTTCCCTCCTCTTCTCCTCCTCGTCCTTTTGCACCCGAGACAAGAGCGCAAGGCCTTACGTGAGCGCAGGACAGAGATCGAAAAAACAAAAACAAAAACCAAAAGAGAGAATCGAAAACAAAACACACACAAAAAAAAGGAAAGGAAAGACAAAGAAGATCGTCGTTAGCTTTTTTTTGTGGTGCGTGTGTGTGTGTGTTTCGAATCTCTTCCTTACCTCTTTGCTCTTTCCCCCCTCTATTATTATTATTTTTTCTCCCCACCTTTCTCCTTGCTCCTCCCTCGCACAGGCGTCCCTCTCTTCCCCCCTCCACCACCGCGCCTTCCAGTGACACCACCATCAGCACTTGTCTTCCCAACTCTGTCTCTCTCACACTCTCTTTTACTGTGCGTACAATTGCCTTTTCGCCCTTTTCGTTGATCCAGCTGTTTCTTCCGCTTTCATCCTCATTTCTTTGCCTCCGCTCTCCTCTCTCTCGATTTCCCGCTTAATCCGCTGTTCTCTCCCTTTTTTTAAAGTCGTGCGTGCGCGAGTGGTAGGGCGATCTCTCTCTCCCTCTCACACATAGCAGCACTCCAGCACGGAAACGGAAGAAAAAGTGAAAAGGCACCCGAGTGGTAGAGCGGTCGAGCACACAGGTGTGCTACGGCGGTTCGACGCAAAATCAGGCACGGAAGCAATCGACCATTCAAGGCAGAAAGCTGGAGGATTTAAGACATCAAGACAAACGCAGCGTGTTATTGGTGTGTGTGTATTTTCTTTTTTTTTTGTTGGTGGGTGACGCCTTCGGTTCGTGTTCCTGTGTTTGCGCTGATGTGTTGATGTCAAAATACCAACTACCGCTATCACTTCCTCCACCCTCTCCCCACCCCCGACACATCTTCCGTCTCCACATTGTGCACTCCTCTCTCGGCTTCACTGTCCATATTTCTCTTGGACATCGTCTTCTTTCGAGGCTCTCCTGTGCGTTTTACGTCTCCATCCCACCTCTCTTCTTTGTCTCAGTCTTTTGTTTTCCCTTTTGCCCTCTCGCATTTTATTTTTCACGCTCTTTTTTGTGCGTGTGTGCTTTTTCGTTTGTGTGTTGGGTCCTCGTATCGGACTCCCTCTCCACCCTCTACTCTTTCTCTCTCCTCCCTTCGCACCCGCGCCCCACCCCCTTTTCCACTGCCTGACGAACATCCGCGACGATCACAGCCACAGCAGCAGCAGCAACGGCACAAAAAGCTCCTTTCCTCTCCTTTCTCCTGCTTCACCAGCCAGCCTCAAGCTTGTTTCGGAGGTCTTTGGTTTCTCCTTCATCCTTTTCCTCGTCGTCCGTTTTTGTTTTCTTCTCTCCCCGTTGACTCTGTCTCGTCGGCCTTCTCATCCTTCTTCGTTCATCTCCTTTCTGTTTGCTGTTATCAGTGTAACTCGTGTTCGACTTCCGCTTTCCCCTCCTCTTTTTTTTTGTGTCTTCTTGTTCCCTTTTCACCTTTGTTTCCTCTTGTTATTCGCTGCCTTCCCTTCTCTCCCTGTTTTTATTTCTTTTCCTTTTTTTTCTTGGCTAAGTAGTCCGGACGAGTGCTGCTGCTGCTGCTGCGCTGTAGCTGTAGCTACTTCCCCTTTCCTCCCCCACTCCCTCCCTCCCTCCCTCTGCTCGTTTCCCTTTGTTTTCCCCCTTTTATCTCACTTGTATTGTTTCACTCTCCCTTCACCCCTCCTCCTTTTTTCCCGTTTCTTCGCTCGGTTTCGCGTTTGCATTCTTCATTGTGGTTGTCCGTCTCTGCTGCCCCTTCTCTTCTCTTCCCCTCTCCTTTTTTTCATTTTGTTTCCCATCTGCTCTTTTTATTTTTCTGTTTCTTCTCCATCTCATTGCCTCTCGGTAGTGTCATCTGTCTCTCTTTTTTTGTGCGTTTGCGGGCGTACGTGTGTTTTGTTATTATTTTTGTTTCGTTCGTGTAGTCCATTTTTCCCCTTTTCGTTTCGCTCGTTGAGATTTCACTTGACTCGATTCCTTTTTTTCCTGTGAGGTGCCTCTGTGGTTGTCCGTCTCTTTACTGTTATTATTGTTATTATTTTCTCGCGTGTGTGTGCGTGTGGTAAATAAGAAGACACTTTTTCTTGGATTTGTCCTGTTCTTTGTTTTTTTTTTCGTGTTCGTCGTCCTTGTTTCCGTGGTTCGGTGTATTGTGTTCTCCCTTTCCATCTTCCTGACTTGTCGCTTCTCTTTTTTTCTTACTTGCCACTTCTACATCACCGCCACTATCACCATCTCTCTGTATACGTATATATCCATTCATTTATATACATCTACATACATCGACACCCACCCACACAAACCTATATATGTATAGAGTGTATGCGTGCACCTGTGTACATACATTTTCTTTCGATCGCCTTCTCCATTTTCTTTTTATTTTGCCGTGCCACTTGCGTTTCCTGTGATTATTATTATTCTCCCCACTGCCCTTCTGTTCGCTTCCTTTCTTTTTATTTTGTGTGCATGTATGTGTGTGTGTGTTCTGTTCGAAGGTGAGCTAACACCGACTTCCGCCCAAACATCAAGAGCACCAGGAAGGGAGAGAGGAGAGACACTCCATTTCTTTTTTTTTTGTGTGTTTTTTTTTGGGTTTTGGTTTCGCTTGTCGAATCTCTTTTCTTTCGAGACACAGAAGCAAAACGAACATCTACCACCGCCACCGTCGCACATAACGTGGCACATATATTTCAGCTCTTCGTCGTCGTCCTAGTCCTCAACCTCTGTTTTTTTTCCTAATTGCTCTACGCCTCTGTTGCTTCACTCTTTCCATTTCTCCTGTCTCCCATCCCACGCTGTCTTCCTCACCTCTCGCCTCTTTGTTATCACACACACACAAAAATAAGCTGTGCGCTCGTACTCGAAGTGGCACATTTTATTCCTTTCTTGCTTGCACTCTCTCCCTCTCTTGTTCGCATTCCTTCTTCTGGTGTGTGCGCGCGTCTTGACTTCCCTCCCATTTTTGCCTTGTGTGTGCAGAAAGTCGGCGGGTATTTTCCCCTTGTTTTTATTTATTTATTCTGCCGTCTTCTATCTCTTTTTATCTTGAGCGGCTGCGTTTCCTCCCCGTGAGCGTACGCGCGCGTGCTGTGCGTGTTGTGTGTGTGTTGTGTGTTGTCTCTTTTTTTTTTCTGTTCGCCCCCTTTTTGTTCCCTTATTGAACAGCGCAAGAAAACAACAGCAAGCAAAATAAGTGAACCATAAACACGTAGAGATCGCTCACGACTCTATCTTAACGCTCGAGGCGAAGAGGCCCCCTCCCTCTTCCACCCCCCATACATACAGAGAAGAAAGAAAGCAAGAACAGCAGCAGCAAGAAAGGCAGGTCATCGTTACACACACACACACAAACACACACGCATATATATACATATACATCAGCGAGTGGTGCACCTTTCTTTTCTTCCATTCCCCCATAGCATTGAAGAAGTGGAGGGAAAAAGGAAAAAAACACAATAAATTTATTATCAAAAAGAAAAAGGTCGCGTTGCAAGTACCCCGGGATCGGCGAGTTTTTTCAAAAAAGAAGAGAGACAGGAACCCCCTCTCCCCTCCCTTATCACCACCTCCCCTTCCCTACCATACCTCCTCAATAAACGAACGAGCGGGCAGAGACGATAAACAACAAGAAAACGAAGGAAACAGCTTGAGCGTGCAATTGAATAAAAAAAAAACGTAACAGCCATACCGCGACAACCGCGTGCACGGGGGAAACAAGTACGTCTGTGCCCGTTAGTGTCTGTGTGTGCTTGTTGTGTTTCTTGCCACCCCCTTTCTTTTCCCTTTGTGCGCGACTGAGCGTGCCTCCTTGGGTTTTTTCCCATTCTATTCTTGTGTTGTTATTCGTGCCCAGAAACGCAGGCACAGACAGTCGCTCTTTTCTTTTTGTCTTCTCTACGCCCTGTCTTTTGTTTTGCTTCTCTCCCTCCCCCTCGCTCCTCCCTCAACGACGACCTCCTGTCCACTTCTCTGTACCATCGCGTTCCTTCGCTCTTAAATTGTGTCCACCTTGCCCCCCCCCCCCCCCCCCCACACACACACACGCACCCAAACACACGCAGTGAGAGGGAGAGAGGGTGGAGAGTTTCCACTCGTTCCGTTTCGTTGGCGTGTACGTGTGCTCCAAATCCTAAACCACTAATACGGACAGACACAGAGACAAAAAGTCATTCGTTTCTTCCCCCTGCTTATCTCGCTGCCTTTATAATATCTATATCTATATCTATATATATTTATCATTCCGTCTTCTTCGCAGCGTCCACACTATCACCACCACCTGCTTTGAGGCCGATCAAGAGACGGTACGCTGCTTGTCTTGTATGGGAGGGCGTGTGTGTTGGCGTGTGTCTGTGCCTCTCTCCCTTCTCTGCGCGCTCCCTCTCCCGTTTTTACCTTCCCACCCTCTAAGCCGCGGCCGCTGCGGCTTCTTTTTTTCGCTCGTTTCGGATTGGCCCCACGTTTGCGGTTTTCTATCTTCCCCAGCAAGAATTTTTTTTTGGACTTGCTCGGTGGTGTGGAAGCGTTGACTTCTGCGCGTCCGTTTTGCGTGTTCTTTGTCCTTTCCATTCACTTTTCATTTTCTCTGTTGACGCATGAGTTGGTGGAACGACTTCTCCACACACCGCAACGGCGGTGTCGTGGATGGGTTGCCGCGGCCGCGGCAGCATCCAGCGTCCGATTCCTTCTCGACACAGGAGACGGCTACTCAAGGCGCTGTCGACCACCATGAGCACCATACAAGCAACGCCAATAGCCCGAACAAGAGCACCTACGTGAGCAAGGCAAACCTTAGCGACACCAGCGTCGGCAGCGGCTTCGCCTCTCATGAAGCAACCTGGGGGACAGCGACAGAGTGCAGCGACGTCGGCTCTCTTTGGCAGACAACGACCAGCGTTTGCGGCGTGACCGAGTCGGATCAGCTTGGCGTATCGGCTGCCGTGTCTGCGTATGGCTCGCCGGCCCTCCAACAGCAGCAGGAAAAGCCGCCCGCACAACAGGAAGAGCCACCAGCGCAGCACCCTCTCCAGCCGCTCTTGCTGTTCCCTACGGCGCGCGCTGTCGAAGGAGTTCAGTCGTCCTCCACGAAGAAGGGTGTTCGGCGCGGCTCTGGCTCGAACAGCGACAGCAGCGACGCCTACTGCAGTGGCGGGCCTGTCGGAGTTCTCAGCTTTGCAATGGACTACTACGGACCATCGTTCACGAGCGGGACGGAAGGCTTCAAAACCAACGCCGCCACGTACAGTCGCGGCGGCCATGCTTCCAGCAGCACGCACACAATCAACGACGACAACGACAGCGTAGTCAGCGGCGACATCGACGAAGCCGTCGACAAAGACGTCCGCTATGAAGAGGTAGATGTCGGCACCATATCGAGCCTCATCGCAGCTCTGCAGGTGCGAGACGCAGCCAACTTGACTGATAGCGACGCCCCCAACGCTGAGGATGAGGAGGGGAAGAAGGCTGGCTGCTCGAGTTGCGCACAAGACAAGCCGTCAGCACGCGACTCGCAGGCTCAAGCAGACACCGGCAGGGGTGTAGATGTGACCGCGAACTCTGCCGCAGCTAACAAGCAGCAGCACCAGCAGCACGAGGTGGGCCACACTACAATGATCGCGAACCTCGCGCCCGTCTTTCACGATCCCAACGCTGGCGCTTCCCTGATCGCCAGTGCCAACACCACGCAGAGCATCAGCAGGCGCCATAGCAGCAACATGTACAACAATAGCACGAGCGGCAGCGCCCTCGCACACAACGCGAGCAGCAGCAGCGGCTTCTACGAGGTTCCACTGGGAGAGGCACCATCTGGTAGCGTCGTAAGCACAAGTGGGCGAGCAGGACCAGGAGCAAGTCCGCGTCACCACATTAACGAGGTGGTTCCCCTTCAACTCACCTCGTCCACACTGCACAACGTCCTCGCTAGCTTCCAATCGGCGCTGGCGGAGCGCTCAAGCGACGTGCCGTTGCCGGGGACTATTGGCGACCTCTTCAACGCGACAGGGCGGGGCACCAGCTCGCAGAACGGCAGCAACAGCAGCGGTGCCGCGGGTGGCAGCCGACTGTGCCACTACGGCTCGACTGCGCAAGAGGACTGGGGCTCACAAACCTCGGCTGCTCCTGCGACCGCTGGGGCCTCTGTTGCGGTGACGGCGTGTGGCAGCAGCGGCGACGCGTCAGCCGTGTTGGAAGCTCCTGTCACGGCCCGTAACGGCAGCCCAGTTATGCGTGGCCGTGTCAACTCCGTTGTGGCGCACAAGCTCAACCTCGATGGAGCCGCGCGTCGCTCTCAGATGCAGGACTTGCGCGGCAGCGGTGGCTTCCCGCCTGCTGCCGCAAGTCTTGACAGCACATGCTCCTCCGATACACACACCCCAACTCTGTCGACTCATGGGCGACTGTGCGCACAGCAACACGTCTACACGCAGGAGCGGGCAGCCTCGCCTGACTCGAGTGGGGACTGCTTCTTGGCACACACCTCCTCGTCTGTACTGGGTATGCTGCATCACCACCAACGAGTGACGAGTTCGGTGACAACGGAGGGCTTTGTGACGCCGCATCACCACATGCGGACGGCGAGCGAGGTGTCGCTGCCGGCAGCGGCCGCCACATACCATGGCGGTAGTGCGCTGCAACAGCGCATCGACGACCGCGGGTGCATTGCGGTCGTCGATCCGCAGCGGCGCAAGCTGCACGTGCCGCTGTCTGCCATCCACATGACCAAGGCGCTGAATGGCCGCCTCAAAACACCGTCGCTATGCCTGCTCTACCAGCTGGGCCGCTGTCGTCAGGGCGAAAACTGCTATCAGGTGCACGTAGACTCAGCCATAGTGGAGCGGCTGCGTGCCGACGCGAAAAACATGCCATGCTGCTGCTTCCAGCACGGGGATAGCAACAGCCAGGTGATGGACCGCACGGCGTACGAGGGGCGTTCTTTGGGGATTGCCGGCCAGTTTTCTGTTCCTCTCACCCGAGTGGCCTACACGGCCGGGCTGCAGCGCGTGCTGCAAGACCAACCGGCGTGCGCGCCGGTGAAAGCATCCGTGCTGTGCCGCCTGCACGGCCAACCCGGTGGGTGCCGCTTCGGGGCGGACTGCAGGTTTGTGCACGTCTGCTGCCAGATCCTACAAAACGAGCTGGCCAGTATCATGGCGAACGCGGTGGCGGCCGCCCAGCAGCAGCAGCAGCAATCGCGGCCAGCCAACGGGTCGCCGCTTTTGGTGGACTTGATCAACAACGGGCTCATTCCATCATCGTCTGGGACGATGCACGGCGGCGCCAGCACGGCGATGATGAGTCTCAACAACGCTGCCTCCTCTGTCGTGTCGGCCGCGGACTTTTCTCTGTCCCAGTTCTCGCAGTCGGTCCCTGCTTCTAGCACCGCTGTGATGAACGCTTTTGCAAGCCGCGTGCCGCCTTCGTCTCAGCAGCAGCAGTCTTCTACCCCGCCCTCTGTGACTATGCAGCCTCTCCCCTGCGCCAGCACGCTTTCATCGCCGTCCGCAGGCACCTACTACACGCTTACTAAGTTGCAGCCGCAAGTTTCCCAAGTGCAGACGCCTGCCGGTAGGCCTTTCCCGCTGCAGGCCTCTCTGCTCGGGTCGCCGCCGTCGGCGTGCCACGACCACGTGCGCACCCTCAGCACACATAGCAACGGCACCTACCAATCCTATGCAAGCCCTCCCCTCGCGCAGACGCCGAACCACAGCGAGGTGGCATCACCCATAAACATGGGGCTCTCCATGGCGCGCAGCCTAAATACTTTCCCGGCATCCACAGCAACGACAGCCGGCGGCAGCGGCGGCGCCTTTCCATCCTTGGCGCAGCATCAGCTTTCTCACCAAACAACGCCACTGCAGCGCCACCAGCCATCGTCACTGGCGCAGCAGCAGCAGCAGCCACAGCGACTATTGGGCCTTCAGCAACACCAACAGTCCGCCTCTCAGCAGATTTACGTCCAGCAGATGAACACAGACGGCAGCGTCTCCCTCGTTCCCATTAATGTCATGCAGGACTTTGGCGGTAGCGGCGTGTAGACTGTTCACACACACATACACAGGCGCATGCGCACAGAGAATCACTCACCACCCACCCACCCACTCCCTCCTCTTCTCATCTCCCCCCGCGACGGACCTGGAGCTCTTCTTATTTCCAATTTTTTTTTCTCATCACGATGCCCATCGCTCTTCTCCCTTCTTTCCTTCTGCGTTCTCTGCGGTGGTCATTTGCTTTTCTCCTTTTTTCTCTTGCCTTCTGCGTGCGTCGATGTGTCTGTGTGCCTGTGTGTGTGTCTGTTTCTGCTCTTTCTCTCCTTCTTTTCGTTTGTTTCGTCTTACACATCGTCAAGGGATTGCGTGTCTTTTTCATTCCAGATGGTTAGTGCCCCGCCCTGTGCACTTCCCTCCTCCGCCCTCTGCTCCCTTTCTTTTTTTCGTTTCTCTGCTCTCGTTCTCCTTCCTGCTCCACTTCATGGGCTCCATCAGTAAGGTCTGTATATATGTGCATGCATATTGAATGTGTGCATGCGTCTATATCTGTGAGTTATGCGCCTGTGCCTGTGCCGATGGATATGTGTGCCACTTCTCCTTTCGTCGTCTCGTCTCTCTTGGTCTGTGCATGGATGTCTGTCTGCGTGTGCCTTCTTCCTCTTGCTGCTCACGCTTATTATTATTATGTCACTTGTATGCGCGTGTGTCTGTGCATGGCGTCGCACGCTCCAGACGCACAGCTCACCCCTCCACTTTCCCGCGCTCAAATTCGACACAGACAACCACGGCCATCGCCTCCACGGCGACGTCAGACGGGACGGCACTCGTCGCACAACGCGAAAGCCGATAACAATATATAAACAAGAACGACTAAAGTTACGCTGCTACGTTTATGGGCGTATGCGCATATATACCTATGTATGTATATATATGTGTGTGTGTAATGACTCTCTCTCGTTTTCTTGTTCTCAAACACGCACATACACTCACACTCTCTTACTGTTGGCTATATGTATATATATATATTCGGATGTTGGTTGCTGGTGTCTTCACGCTACCTCCATCCCCGCCCCATCTTTTCTGTGAAGGCGTATGCGTGGCTTTCAAGACATCGCTTATTTGCCTCTGTGTGTGTGTGTGTGCTCTGGTCTCTCTGCCCATTTTTCAGGTGGGCTCATGACTCATCTTTCTCCTTTCGTCTCACTCTCTCTCATCGTCGTCCGTGACCACGTCGTGACTTGCTGTAGTCGCACAAGATGAAAAAAAAACAAAACAAATAACACTGCCGTCTTTCCTAGCACACACACACACCCACACACGCACACTCGTCGCGTGTTTTGTGGGCGCCCGCGTGTGTTTTGTGTGCTTGAATTTCTCTTCTCTATATCTAGATCTATATGCTTAACGTATTTGCACGTTTTTTCGTCCCACTGTCGTGTCGGCTTCTTCGTTGATCGGCTCTTCTCTTGTTTTTTTTTCTGTTTGGTGTGCGTTGTGTTCTCTCGTTCTGGTTTGCCTTTTTCTTTGTTGGGGCCGTGACGCTGTATGCTTCTTCGCTTGAATGCCAACTTTCTTCTTCATTGACTTTGGTGTGTTGTCGGTGCATCACCGCGCAACTTCTTGTCTCGCCCGCTGTTCTTCTTCGCTATCTCCTCCTCGACTCCTTACGTTTTTTTTTTTCTTTGCGTGTGTGTGTGCTGGCAAAGAGAAACGGAGGTGCTGCGATACGTAAAGGAGTGGGTCGCGAGTGGGGGAGGGAGTGGCGCAGCGCGCTCACGCCGAGCCGCTGCCTCTTTATGCTTGCGACGACTCTTTGGAAAAAGTAATAACAAAGAAGGCAAACAGAGAGCACCAAGCACTTGCATATAAATGTATAACGAGGCGGCTGCCGCAGGCTCGTGAGCTCTTTGCGATGACTGCGTTGCCTGATGTTTCGCTGCGGCGTCTACCTTTTTCTTGCTCAAGAAAAGCTTTGCAAAAAAAAATGCATGCAGCATATTTTGTCACGCTCTTTTCGCGCTTCCGCGTCGCGATAATCAGCACCGCTGCACCGGAGAGGCGAGGGTTGTGTGGTGGATGAAGGGAAGCCGGATCTCGCGTCGGAGTTTCGGTTGCCGATGGCTACGTCAGCTGACCTCATTGAGCAGGTGTTCGTTCTCTTTCTTGAGGTCCCTCAAGTGGCCTCTGATGTCTGATTTCGATGCGTTTGTTCTTTTCACCTGTGAACAAAAAAAAGGTGTGCCTCACGCGAGACGTCTGCTCTGTGTCTGTGCGCTTGCGCGGATCGCGACTCCCTCGTATACATAGAGCTTCTCCCTCGATTGCCTTCCTTTCTTACGCCCATTTTTTCCGTCTTCATAATTTTTTTTTATTCGCTCTTGTTTATTTGATAGTGGAACGCTGTAGATGCGCATTAAGTGTCGTACTTCGTTTTGGTTCCGTTTTGGTTCCCCCTTTCTCTTTTCCATTGTTGCCCACACCACGTGAAGTTCTTCACCGCTGCCACTCTCGTTTTCCAGCCCCCCTTTTCACTGCCTTCTGTGGGTAGCTCTGCATCTCTAGCCCCTGGAATTATCATCACTTCTCTTTTTTCACCTGGCATCGGCCCCCTTCGGAGCACCGCACTCACACCCTCCCCCCTCCTCATGCGCGGCGGTCGCGTGCGCTTCAACGCATCAGTGGCTGGCGGGCTGTGGGCGGATGGTGCGGCACAGGCAGACATGGGGCCAGGAGCGGCGGCGGTGCGCCATGCTACTAATACACTGACGGGCACAGCGGCAAGAGGCACTTGGCGGCCGCTGCCCCACACGCGGAGAACAAGGCTGCTGAACTCATGAGGCACACCTGGTTTCGCGCTATGATCTTGCACGCAGTGACCTGGCCACGCACATCCCGCTCGCGCTGCATGGGCTTCCCCCGCCGGGTGCCTACCGCTGCCCCCTGTGCTCCGTCGGAGCGACGTGCTGTGAGCTCTTTGTGCGCCGGCACATGCTCACCGGCGGCCCTCTCCCCCGGCCACGACGCCGCGCTGAGGCGGGCCCCACAGCGCAGAACTGCGAGCGCGGTGCGCGGGCGCTGTGACGCACAGCCGGCACGCAGCGTACCGCACGCAGACAGTGCATGGGGAGGCCGGAGGAGCAAGAGCGGTGGACGGGAACGGCGCGAAGCATGCGGCACGCCCTCGATGTGCCTGTGTGGGCTGATGAGGCGCGGATGCCGGAAGCGTGGCGAGGGCATCCCGAGTTGCACCGTCGAGCCCTCCAGGCCCGAATGTGGCGAGCCTGCGGGGAGCAGATTATGGAATGCGGCTGCTCGAAGCGACCGAGGGCGCTGACCGGAAGGTGGCCGACTTCCTCCTCGGGCCTGTGCGGCATGCACCCTCGATCGGGAGCCCGAATGGTGGCCGCGTGGGTGAAGGCGTGCCGCCCACCCGCGTCTCCGTGTGGCGCCGATGGCGCAGCGCGCACCCGGGGAAGGGGCGAGGAAGGCCATGAGGAGGCCGCTGCGCGCGTGGCCCGATTCGACGGCAGGCGGCTCGTCCGAGACGGCCGGGACGAAGCCGTGGCGCCGCTGGGGGCAGGTGCGCTGTGGCTGTGTATGTGCGCTGATGTGCTGACTTGTTCGTGGTGGAGTGTGCAGATAGAAGGCGGATGAATAGTCTGTTCATGCGTAGGCGGACACGGCAAAGTACCGATTTGCGCTTGTACCTTTTATCTGCCGGCGATGCGGCGAGGGGCGGCGTCTTTTTTAGGTCTCGTTTTGTTTCTGTTTTCTTTCGAGCTTTCTGTTTCTGCTGTGGCTGTGTCGCTGTTTTTTTGTGTTGCTTATGGATACAGAGGTACCCCTGCTCCCTTTCCTCCTCTCTCTTGTTTTATCTCCGTAGCTCTCTGCGGTGTAACCTCCCCCGTTTCCCATCTGGACAGCGTGGCACCTCGGCTCGCACCCCTTTTTTTGGCGAGGGGTGTGTGGCTGGGTGAAACGTTTCCTCTTGCTTTTGTTTGCTTTCTTGTTTTCAGGTGAACGGAAGATGTTCGTGCCGGCTGTGGTTGGCTTACGTGAGACAAACACTAAGAAAATGCCTAAGCATCGAACGAAGCAGAGGACGACTCAAGGAAAGGGCACAACCGTTTTCGAGCTTGTCGTCGCCATGGCGGTTTCCTTTCTACTTGTCTCTGTTCTTACCCCTCCCCCATTTTCCCTCTCGCCCTTGTCCTTTTTCTTTTTTTTTTAACCCTTACCCGTCTTCTACACCGCCTTTGTCAATGCACAGGTGACGCTCTTGTCCCTCTTCCTCCTCCTTTCCCCTAGGGCGTCTTCAAACTTATTTTCTTTCGCCTCTGTCTGTGTGTTTGCGTGCCCTTGTTTGGTTAACCGATCTCGTTGCTTTCTTTGTGTTTCACCCTCTACCCCTCATGACAGGGGGAGAGGAACATCTCGGTGTGTGGCATCTCAGAGTTTATTAACTCCACTCTGTGAGGAAGCCAAGCAGCCCCCCTGCCCCTGTCCCTGCCAAGTGCAGAGCCACTTCCGGTGGTGACAGGGCCAGGCGCCGACGACGTGGAGAAGCCAGAGCGATCTATCGCCGCTGATGTGGGCGGTCCGGTCCTGGGTGGCGTTGCGTCGGCGCTACCTGCGACGGTGAACGCGTTTCCATCATGTATGTGATGGGGCAGAGTGCCCGCGTGACTCGAGCGTGTATCCCACCCGACCCTCCACTGCCTGCTGGTGGGGAGCCTGCGCCACCCCGAGGGACGCACCAGGTGGCCACCGGCGAGGCGGGCGGGGGGGGCGGGTAGAGTTGGAGGCGGAGGCCGTACTCGGATGGATGAGGGGCACTGCTGCAACGCGTGCTTACGGCTGCTTGGCGCCACGCGATGAGGCCTGTGACAGGCCGGGTGGAGTGGTGTCTGAGTTCATGTTGCGTGGCGGACTGGAGGCGTTGATCAGGACAGGGAACGGACGACCGTTCGGGTGAGTGAGGCCAGACGAAGAGAAGGGGTAGCAATGGCGTGTGAAAGCGTTCCCTCCTTCCCTTGTTCCGCAAGGGGAAACAACGAACCACGGCTGCCCATGTCTCTCTATGCCTAGGTGAGCTGGTATGCGTGTCTATGCAGACGCTGCTCATCAGGCATGTGCGTCTGTGTCACTCTCTGTGTGTGTATGCGTCGGCTTGTGTCCATCTTCCCTCTTCCCTTTTTGTGTCCCTTCTTGTTGCCCGTGCGCTGTTTTTATGCCCCACTTCTTGTGTGTCGCCGCAACCTTTCTTTGCGCCTTCGTTTTTTAGTTTGTGTTTGTTGCAGTATCTCTTCCTATTCTCTGCCCCTCCACCCCCTTTTCGCCGATTTGTTTTATTCTTTGTTGTGACGTGCTTAATGTAGCCGTCTTGATGCTCGATGCACGCTTTTTCCCCCCTTCTCCCTCTTTCTCTGTGTGGCCGTTCTCATTTTCCTGTGTAGTAAAGAAACATTTGCCTCTCTTGCTTGCGCGTATCTCCTGCTGGTTTTCATGATCCTCGAGATGGGGAAGGGAGGACCCTGAGGTGATAAAAATCAAAGGTGGGGGTGGTGGTGGACTTACACCTCCCTGTCCTTCGCTCGCCTTCCTCTTACACCTGAGGGCGGCGCAGGTAGGGTGGTGGTGGAGAGGGGGGGGAGGCGAACAAACAAGAGGAACCGACACGCTTGTATGTGGACATGGTGCAATTCCGAAGTCGGGAGTGCTTCTTTCGCCTTCTCCCCCTTTTGTTTTTGCACCCTTTTTTTTTCGCTGCTCGTGTGTATTGCTGTTCATGTTCTCCCGTTCGCTTGTCTACTAGGGATGGGGTGGGGCATCTTTCCCACCACACCCGCCCTTCTTCCTCTAAAGACGTGCAGACTTTCTTTGCGGCTCGCGGAGATTCTCTCCCTCTCTTCCACTATCTCCGCCTCCATCGACAAGAGGATTGCTCTGCATCCTCTTTTCGTCGTCTCCTCGTACTTCCGTCGCCGTTTTTTTTTTTCGTTCTTGCCCTTCGCGCGCGCTGCAGTTGTACTCGTGGCGTCCATGCCGTGCGGTTTCTTTGTGCTCTCAGTTGTGTGGCGGCGAGCCGAAGAAAAGCACTTATATACGTGTGCGCATAGGCTTGTGTGTATGGCCCCCCTCAATTGGACTGCTGATGTACGCATACCTCTTGTGTGCGCTGCGTTCTTTTTTCTTTTTTTTTCCTCTCTCTGTGTATTTATGGTGTATGTATGTGTGCCAGGCACGTATGTTCATGGTCCACGGATCGATCGCGAAGAACGGCAAGAGGCGAATACAGCGAGGCAGGTGTGCTGTGTGTGTGCGTACTGTGAACATGTAGCGATTCCCTTTGCGCTCCTTCGAGCTCATCTGCACGCACGCACGCACACCGCACACCGCACACCTGCCTTGCTGTATTCACTTCTTGTGGCGTTTGTTTCTTTGTACTTGCTTTTTTTTGTTTCACCCTTTTTTCTTTTCTGTGTGCTCCTGCTGTCTGTTGTGACCGATGCGCATATTCAGGCATGCAAGTGAGTTGTGTGTGTGCGTTCTTCTTCGGACTTCAACTTACTTCCTCTTCTCTTCGTACCACCTGTAACGGATGTGTATTTCTATGTCTGCGCGCCAGGCATGCAGTCATGTCTGTTCATCTTCCTGCCTTTGTGTGCCTCTCTCTGTATGTGTGTACGTATGCGTGAGGCACTACCGCTTACTTTCTCGTTAGGGTTATTTTTTCCCTTGATGGTGTCGTGATAGCAACCGCATTGAGGTAGGCGAATAAGTGCAAGAAGAAAAGAAGCACACACACACACACGCACAGGCGCGACAACACCAGCGCAATGGCGGCACACAGAAGGAAACGTGTGTTCGTACCCCCCCACAGCGATAAGAGGTGGGCTGGGGTTGGGTAGGATACCTCCTGGATACGAGGGTTGCACAGAGTACACGGAATACATGTATGTGTGCGCACACGGGTGCGCCCGGGTCGCGTACGTTGCCCTCTTCACCACCTTCTGTTCACCTTCGTCCTCCGTATTGGAGTGGTCGACTCGTCACTTTGCCGCCTCCTCCCCCCCTCTCTCTGCTGTTCTTCCAGTAGCTCTGCGTCACCTACCACCGCCCCCTTTTCTTTTTCTTCCTTCGTTCCCACCTTCCTTTCTTTTCCTCAAATCACACCACACACGCGGTTACGCACAGCCTCTCCGTATCCACCGCACACGCGCACGCATACCAAAAACATCAGGGTTATCAAAAAAGCACAAAAAAAAATACAAACCAAACCAAAGAGCCAGAGGAAAACACACAAAGAGCTCCCATCCTCCCCTCCCCCAACGAAAAGAAAACACCAAGGGTTGTTCTCTGTTTTGCATGATTTGTTGTCTGGTCCTCCGCGGCTCGCTCTCACTTTTATTTCACGACTTCTTGTCTCACACACACACTCCATTCCACTCTCCGTTCTAACCCTCCCTCCCCTCACACACAACGTCCAACTGCCTCCTTTCCCATATTACTGAACGTCACAAAACTACGGAGAGTAAACGGAATCGGCATCGTCACGCCGTCGCGCCTCTTCTCCCTTCTTCACATTTGTGTTTGAGCTGTTTCTCTAGACTTTTCTGTCTCTCTGTGCTCCCCACTCTCCCCCCAAGTTCACAGCCTGCACCTACGGAAAATCCGTACAGCCCCTCCACCCCCCGCTCGCAGACCCTTTCCGTGCGCTCGCTTAGCACTTGCTTGGTTTCAGTTTTATTGTTAGCTTCCTTTGCCGTTTTCCTCATTCCTCTCTCTTTCATCGTGGCTCCAGGACGCTCCGGTGGTGGTGGTGGTGCACAAACGCAAAAGCAGAGAAGAAACAGCAGCATCCTTCACAACACCCGCACGACTTGAGCACCAGGCTCTTCCCCATCCCACACCTCACCGAACACCCTCCACGCGGTCGCC
>NC_009406.2:41160-252183 GCF_000002875.2 Leishmania infantum JPCM5 | reverse complement strand
TTGTTCGTGGTGGGCGGGCACGTAAACGGCAAAATGCGCTTTGGCGTTCCGGCGCCAGCCTCCGGCGCTGGTGCGGTATTCGAATACGCGCCTGAAGAGGTGGCGAGGAAAATGGCACGAGGCGCAGAGGGAAAAAACGAAAAGTGCAAAGTGCGCAAACCGCGCAGAAAATGCGGAGGAGGACTGAGACTGCTGACATGCGTGAGCGCTGCATTGCGGCGGGGGGCTGGAGCGGAGTGCAACGCCGTACACTCACACAGATACACGCGCCAGTGTGCCTCGCAGGCTCCCCCTGCTCGTCACCGGCGTGCGCTGCTCTTTCCGTCTCCGTGGCACAAGAGAGACGCCGAGCGTGGCACTTCGCGCGCTTTATGTGCCTCCCCCCGCTCCCCGACGTATGCTCGCCCTTCCCTCCGTCTCCGTCTTTTCCGCAAGACCCCTTCCCCCTTCGGCACCCCTCTCGTGCCGCTCCTCGTGCTCGATGTGCGGAGCCTCTGTGCGGCGGCGACTGCTCCTGACGACCGTGGCACGGCAGGGACGATAGGGGGAGGGGAGACGATGTGAAGGGCAACGCAGGGGATGGCGCCATGATGACCTCCTCATCCCTCCATGCATCGCCTCATCTCTCTTTGTCGTTCGATTTCTTTGGCCCCTCTTTCTCGCCGCACCGTCCCACCCCTCCTCCTATGCTCTATTTCCACTGGGCACCGTTTGACCTCCTCCGGCACACGACGCCAACACCCCCCATCCCACTCGCCGCCCCCTCGATTTCGCTGTGCTCTGCATTTGGTGCTGCTTGTCTGTCTCCGTGTGCGCATGCGCCAGCACCGCTATCAAAGGCTGACCGCAGCGCCTGTACACGGCGGGCGCCAGTAGGCCGTCCCACTGCTTGATACACCGCTTACCCTTCCCTCTATCCCCCCCCCCCACACACACACACTGCAGCGATAGGCTTCGGCATCCGGCAACTCGCATACACGCGCGGATACGCGGGGAGAAGTCGAAGCCGCCCGCGGAGTAATGCGTGCAAAGCGCATCCGCAGCTCATTGGCCGAGCGCATCGAGGACGCGTGCGGTGCGCCTTCAGCAGCCGCAAACAGAGGAAAACACACGAGGGCGTCATTTGAGTGTGCGCGCACGTTTGCGTGGTGATGCTGGGAGAGTGAGAGGGGGAGGGGGAGTGCGCTGTGTGCTTCGTACACCACCGTCTCTCTTCTCTGCTGGCGCCGCGCATCATCGGCACTGGAAGAGGGGTTGCGCCTCTTTTTCTTTCCCGCGTGCGCTGCCTTCACCCCTTCTGCCTGTGGTGTCTGTGCCGCTGTCCCGGCACACGCCCACAGACGTTTCTTCCCGGCTGTTTCCCTCTTTAGTGCGGCGGCAATCGTGCTGCGAGTCCTTACGCACGAGCAATGATAGGTACGCCCACATAAGCATAACCATGTGTCCCGTGCCTCATCAAGGGCTGCAGCGCAACCGCAGTCCTCGCGTCTCCACGGCGCGAATGCTTCAACGGGCGCTGTTGCTTGTGGCCCTGCTGTGCAGTTTCTCACTTATGACGGCGGTGGTGACGACACCCCGCGGCGACGGTGTTCATGGCACTCTTTGCGTCTCTGCCTTACACGGCGCTGTATTGGGGAGGGGGAAGGGCCTACGCGCGCCACCGCTCACTGTGCCCTTGCTGCAGCCTGTAGCGCTACCGCACCATACGGGTTCCGCTGTTGTGGTGGCCGCCGCGCGGGCTGACGGCGATGTTGACGATATCGTCACTTTTTCGCAAGCCGGCGATGTGTTCGCCTTGGAGGAGAGCGCTTCTGCATCCGTGCCGTCTTCCTCGAGCTCCGGCGTCAGCCCAGGCGCTAACGGGAGGGGCAGCAAAGCAGCAAAGGCTCCAGAGACCCCGGCTTCCTCGTCGTCGTTGTCCGTTCCGTTGCCGCGGGGGTCGTCCGCGGTGTCATCGTTGAGGAGGTCGTCGTTATTGCCCTCAGCGGCCGACATTGTTGTCGTCTTGGTCGGTGAAGGCGACGCGGGCACAGAACTGCCCCCCTCATCGTCAGCACCCCCTCCCGACAACTTCGGCACGCGCCGCGCACCTGCGATGCGCCTCGCTCTCCTCGGTCTCATCGCCCTCGTGGTGCCCGCTGCTATCATCGCCCTTGCCATGTGGTGCGTCTGCCGCCGCACGCGGTACAAGCGAAAGGTAAAGGGCTTGCGTCTCAACGGCACTCGTCAACCCGGCGAGGTGGATGACGTGGACATGGGCAACATTGTCAGGGGCGGCGATTGGCTGAACCTCGACGCTGCCACCCCAGGCAGAACTAAGATCGGCGCCAACGGCGCGCGTTTCTCCATTTTGGCGCCGTCGACCGCTGCTTGCGTTCGCATGGACGCCACGTTCGACCCGATCGGGCAGCAGGCCGCGGAGACGCGGCAGCGCAAACGTGCCCGGCGGGTGGCTGTGGCTGCTGCCGAAGCGGCCGTCATCCCGGCGAGGGGCGCTGGCAACGGCGGCAGCGATGGTCTTGCGAGCCCGGTAAGCGGTGAATCGGGCGCCGCAGGGCCGGAGATGTGGTCCAGCGATGAAGAGGAGCGTAGCGACGGCTATTCAGTGAACGGAGGCGTCAGTGGCGGCAACGTTGGGGTTGCGGGTGGCTCTGCCCAAGCGCATGCCACCTCGAGCGTTTTACCCGGCACTGGAGCCACGGGTGCCGGGGCTTCGTCTGGAGCTGGCCCGCACCTGAGGGGTGGCGCTGTCACCAGCTCCGTGGTAACCGCCGTTCATCCACTGGATCACGACCTGCACTACTTCAACGAGACGACGCGTGTGCTGCTGGGTCGCTACACGGCAGAGAGCGGGGGTGGTGTGCCGCAGATGCCGCCGTCGGCGTTGCCAGGCGGCTGTGGTGCTGCTGAGCAGAGCCTACGGCTAGCTTCGGGCAACGAGGCCGAGAGCGGCAACGCCGTCGTAAGCAAGCCCAAGTCGGTCTTTGAGCAGATTCTTTCGTTCGCCGTTGCGCCGCTGCAGGTAGGCCGTGAGTTCCATCAGCGCGGTGACAACAGGTATAGCTGCAATGTGGCAGACAGCGCTGGAGGGCCGAGAGCTCTGGCAGCGCCTGTGCCACGGGGCAGGGAGCGTGCTGAGCGGCACACCGAGAAGGAAGACTTGGAAGAGGAGCACGCCTTCCAGGATGACGAAGAGCTCGATGAGGAATACAAGGACGAGGAGTGCGGCGATTATGAAGGGTCGTCGCAACGCCACAGCGGTGGCGTGTACGTCCCTGGCGCCTAATCCGCCACATGCTCTGCAGCACCTCGTTCTCTTAGCTAAAAGAAGGTGATACGATCAACGCAGGCGGTCTCATGTTTGTCGCCATCGTGGTTTTGCGTGCGGGGAGCGATGGCGTCTGTCCATGCGCGAGTGTCTACGTGGGCTCTTCTCCGAGAGAGCGTGAGGGACGCATCAGGACGTTTTTCCGCTTTCCTTTCGTTGCTGCGGCCCCTCATGACGGAGAGGGGGAGGGGCCCACACACCTCTCTCAGCGCGTGGCATCTCAGGGTCCAGTACCCCCTCCACTTTCTCTGGGGAGAAGCCAGGCGGCCCCTCCTTTATCCTTGCCAATGCCGCGCCACCATCAGAAGTGGCAGGGCCAGGTCCTGGATGGTGTTGCGTCGGAGCTAACTGCAACAGTGAGCTGGCTTGTGTCATCGATGTGGCGGGCGAAGTGTCAACGAGACTTGAGTGCGTCCCATACCGGGCCCTCGCACTGCCTACTGGTGGGAGGCCCGAGCCACCCCGAAGGGGATGCACCACATGGCGATCGGCATGATTGTGAGCGGCTATGAGACGACCTGCGACGCGGGGGCTGGGTATAGTTTAGGGCAGAGGCCCGTGCTCAAATGACTGAATGGGCGCACTGCTGTGGCGCGCGCGTCTAGCGCTGCGCCGCATCACGCGATATCGGACCTTTGACAGGGAAGGGGGGGCGAGAAATAAGGTGGGCGGTATGCCCCATGCTCTGTGTGGGAGAGAAAGGCACACAAGAAAGTGAGTAGCAGATTCTCGGTGTTGCTGCTTTTCGCAGTCGCGGCGCCGCCATCCCCCTCTCACGTTGTCTTTCAGGTTCGAGGTGTGGGTGCACGGCTGATTTAGCGCGTGGCGAGAGGTGGAGCGAGAGAGAGAAGGAAGTCTGCGCGAGCCCCTCATATGTACGTGTGGCCCAATTCTTTCGGTTTCCGTCACTGCGTTGCGGAGAAGCGGCTTTGCTGGCGTTGCCTGCGCCGCATTTTTCTCGTTGTCCGTTTCGAAGTGCTCGGAGGCTCTGCGGCTGACGCAAAGGAGCACGAAAAGAACGCCAAAAAGGAAATACTTCACGCTGCTGTGTTTGGTGACGCTTGGCAAGGTGCAGAGAGGACGAGATGGGGCTGAGGAGGGAGGTGTACGCAGACTTGTGCTTCGACCTGCCTCGTCTTCATTCCTCATTTTGGTTTCGTTTCAACGGCAGAGTCGGCGACTGGCTCAGCGACAAAAAGAACAGAGATTTAAAGAGGAGCGATGACGCGTGCTTGTGCGTGCTTGGCGGTGGCGAGACTCACTGAGGGGGGCCTTCAAACTTTCAAGGCGCCCTCCGTCTCCGACTCCACCGTTTTCACGTTTGCCGTGAACGATACAATGAAGAGCAGGGTAGTTGCGCGGAGATGGGATGCCGTAGCGTTATGGGCTGCGTTCCGCAGCCTTCATGTTGCTGCACGGTGCGCGGGGTGTGCGTGCGTGCGCATGTCTGACTCTTTCGCTCTGCTCCGGTCAGTGCCGTACTCCACTTCCCCACGCTGTGTGCACATACCTTTCTCTTCACGGATCAGCCACAGCGAATGGTTGTGCGCGCGGTGTCGTGGTATCTCGCACTCCCTATTCCGCGGTCTGGCCACCCCTCTTCATCGGAGTTCTTCCTTTGGTGCTGCAGCAGCGTCTTGTCACGAAGCCGATGCTGCGCGCTTGCTTATGGGATCACGCGACACTTCCATACAAACCGACATCGCCGTGCGTACTCTTCTACCTCGTGCCCGGCGATCCCGTATGGCGTGTGAGCGTGCCGAATGCGCGCGGCGAATACCCAGACCTCGTGCCAGGGCTGCCTTACCAAGAGTGGCATGCTATGGAACCGCACTATCTGCAGGAGTACGCGCCGCCAGCGCTGAGCATCCACGAGTCGGCCGAGGTCGCGTGGGAGGAGCTGCCGATCCCGCCCTTTGACGACTTCAGGCGTTTCTTGGCACCATCGTAGAGCACTGCCGTGAAGTGACTCGGTGAACCACCTTTTCAAGGGCACACTCTCGTCTACGTGTGTGCACGTGTTGCAGTGATCGAAGGACACTTGAGACGGCGAGTAAAACACCGCAAAGACGGCAACGGATGTGGAGGGAGGGATTGCTGATCGGCCTAGGCGGGCCACTTTATGCCGGTTCTCGAGCCGCTGCCCCACTGCCGACTCTCCCGCGCTTTGAGGAACTAAGGAACCGCGTGCGTGGACTCTGCTATATACGGTGTGCGTGCAGGCATGCGTGTGTGTGTCTGCGCATGCGCGTACAGGGCCGCTTGTGCGACGGAGCATGGCCAGGCACCCTCAGAAAGTCTCCCCCCCCATATACACACACTTAGACACACGCAGCATAACCCAAATGCGAAGCGCGAACAGGCGAATCAAGCTCAACACCCCATTTTCATGTGACAGTAGATGCGTAGGTGGTCGAACGTTTTTTTTTTGTGCTTCTGCGACTTCCCTGTGAGGACCTCCTCTTTCCCCCCTCAGCCGCTGCGCAGCGCCGTAGTGGTGAATGGCTTGCGATAACGCATCCTGTCTCCCCGTGCTTGAAAGCTGCTCCATGCTCTGCGCGCCGACGTCACTCTCACTTTCTCCTTTTCTGTTCTCGACTCATTTTTTGCCGCACGCACTCCGCCGGTCCCTCGAAACACGCCGCACGGCGCACGCGTTACATACCGTTTCTTGCGTGCGCGAAGAGATTAGAGGAGGGCAGCTGCCGTGACGACAGATCACTCACACAGGCCAGTGCATAGGTGCTTCAATACGCGTACTCACTCGCTACGCATACGTGCTCTTCCTTCACGCAACACAGATACAACTGCAGCCAATCCAATGAGTATCAACGTCTATCAGCTACCCATTGAGCAGCTCGAAGGCCTCAAGGAGCAGCTTGACAATGATGTGCGTAGTCTTGGGACGGCTTACGACGGCCTCTACAACGGACGCACTCGCTACCAGGACAACCACGACGTGGTTGCGCAGTACCATGCCGTTTGCGAGAACGCCGCCAAGACGGAAGCGGCGCAGGAGGTGCTCGTGTGCATGACATCGTCGCTCTTTGTGCGCGGCACCGTTGTGCCGAGCGACAAGGTATTGGTGGACGTCGGCACCGGCTACTTCCTGGAGCAGTCGATGGAACACGCGAAGAAGTACTTCCTATCTCGCGCGGCGCAAATCAAGGAGAGCATGGACCAGGTAGAGAAGACGATCGTGTTGAAGCAGCGGCAGCAAAATCAGGTCATCGACGCACTCCAGCAGAAGACAATGGCGATGCAGCGTTACCATGAGGAGCACGGGAAGGAGTAGGGAGAAGGAGAAGACGGGCTCTCGGCCAAGAAAGTCGTATCGATTTTAGAGGCTCACATGTTTGGCACTTTCTCTGAAAATTTCTTTAGCTCCGTCTTGCTCTGGTAACTTGCCCTCCCTCTTCGTCTCTTCCATTCGACGAGGTCGTCTGCCGCTTCCCCTTGACTCGTCGTTTTTGTTGTGTTGATGAGCTTCTTGCGTGCCAGTGTGCTTGCCGCACTTTTCGTTTGTTTGCTTGCTGATGTTCCGATGTTCTTCTGATAACTAAAACGACATCGTTTGTGGTGGTTGTGATGATGGCTGTGGCTGTTTTTGTGTGTGCTTCGTTTTACTTTCCCGTCTGTTGAGCGGCGGCGAAGTGATGCTCTTGTGTTGTGCGGTGGCCGCCACCGCATGTGCTCCAGCCTGCCCGCCCGTCTCTCTCGCTCGGTTCCTCTTTCGCATTGCCGTCTCTCCGTGTGTGTGTGTGTGTGCACGTGTCGCATCGTGCAGCGCGAGTGCCGTGAGAGCTGCAACGCTGGGCGGAAGTCGAAGAGGGGGCAGGAGGCGGGGAGAGGAATCTTTCGAGCAGGAAGCAGGATGTTGCCTACGTACCGCAGACAAACACACCAAGAGGACCCCCAATAAACAAAGACGAACACAGAAAGCGAGACGAGGCACGTACGTGCTCTCTCACACACGCACACACACACACACACACACACGCATCCGCACACACAGCCTGCACTCGCCTCACCACAACGGAGGGAGTGAGGAGGTTATGTTTGAGGATGGGAACGCACTTCCGCTTTGCCCCCCCCCCCCCCCCCGCGACGATTTCAGCCCTTGGCAGCCGCAGCAGCAGCGGCGACCAAGTACACGGGCAACGGACGCTTTGCTTTTTCTTTGCCGCGGCGAAGGCTAACGGTGCTGCCGTTGCCGTATCCTCCACCCGTTACCCTCTTGTCGCTCTCCTCCTTGCGGCAGGGCTCCTGTGTTCCATCGTTGGCTGCACTGCACTCTGGTATGTGAGGGGCAAGGCGGGGGATCACGAGGATGCAGTCAGTGGGTTTGACGTCGGTGCTGCTGGATGGCGCGCATGCTCTCTCTTGTGCCTTCTTTTTCGTGCACAAAGGGCTTTATGCGGCTGTATCTACGCGTGTCCCATCTCCGCTTTCTCGGTCCGCTTCACTGGCTTCGCTGCCATCATTTGCATTCCTTCGCCGCCCCCCTCTCCTCCTCGCCCTTTCTTCCTCTGCTCTGCTGAGGACTGCCGTCTACACTCATTTTGGTGATACGCCAAGCGCGTGCGCACCCCCTCCCCCATATTCACAGAGCGGCTTTCGTTTTGCCTTTGCTGCCGTGCCCTCTTTTCGCATCCTTCACCGCTCCATCGTTTGCGCGTCATCACCCCACTTCTTTCTTTTTGGCCGGTCACTCCACTTGCACCCCCTCTCTCGTGCACACGCAAACGCACACGCACCTATCGTTTTCATCGAGCCACCGGTCCAACCGTTTGCAAACGAAGAGAAACACCCCCTCCTCTCCCCCCAAAAAGGTTGAGAGAGGGGGAGCGTATCAACACACGCACACGCACACGCACAACCCAGAAAGGAAAGGAAGGGGGGATTCCTCTCTTTAGATCTGGTCTGGCAGCGTCCATACAGCCCTTCAGAGGCGCACGTAACAACGTCTCAACGCTATACCTTCTCCCCACACACCCTCCACTTTTCTCGCACACGCACACAGAGAGAAACACCCATATATCCACGCAGACCCCAACAATCAGTGAGCGAGGCGAGAAGAACGCCTCCGCACCTTCTCCACCGTTAAGAAGATATAGTGATAGAACTCGGTGATAGAGCAACTTTCTATTTCTACTCTGTCGCCCTCCCTCCCCTCCTTCTCTCCCTCCTTCTGTCTGTCTGTCGCCGCCTCCATCGTTATCTTTCTCGCGGTTGTGTATCGCCGCACCGGCTTAGAGAAAGAGAGAAGCGCATCGTTTGCGGGCACTTGGCACACGCACGCTTTTCTTTCCTCCAAGCAGAGAGACACTCGCAAGCAGAGACGCACATAGAGACATAGACGTCTTGCACCAAACATACACAAGATACACACACGCCTCCAGACGCGCTTTATACGCGGATCACAAGACGTGTGATCTCCGTGCACCAGGTACCTAAGACTACCAAGAGCAGTAGAGTCACCACCGCCTTCTTTTTTTTTTGTGTTTCCCCTGCAGCACTGTTCAAAGAGTTTTTTTTTCGGTGCTTGGCGCGCAGGCAGTGAATCAGTTCTTACGCTCCAGGGACGCCCCTCTTCCACAACGTCCGAGCTATCTTCGGATTTCGGACAGTGGCGTACTTTCATTTTTCCGTCGTGTGCGGTCGGGTTAGTGGGCGGTGTCTGGCTTCGATCTCTGCCCGTGTTAGTGCACTTCTGGCTGCCCCCTCTGCGACCTCCAGGGATAGTTTCCACCTGCCGCAGACATCGTGCCGACCCCCATGAGCCGCAGCTCCCTCTGTCCATCCTCTTCCACAGAGGCGCCGGCGCGACAAAAATCCTATGCATGCCTGCCTGACGACATAGCCGGCGAGGGCAGCAGCAGCAGCAGGGGCCCATCAGGGCGGTGGGCCGATGCTCTTCTCAAGAGCACATCACAGGGCGCTGCCTCTGCACCATCGGCGAGGGAGCTGGCGTCGCAGCCCGCGCACAAAACTGTGCCAAAGGATTGCAGCCAGACTGCAGGCACTATCACCGGCCCCGTCCGCGCGCCTCCACGACAGCCACAGAGTGAAGCAAGCAGCACCTCCCTGCAGCATCGCGACAAGTTGCACCGCAGCAACTCGCTTGCCATCGACGCCGCGCCTCCGCGCGCTATGGCCGTCGCGGTGCATCCGCCGTTGTCACGTGGCTCACAGCGAGCTGTAAGCGCGGCATCCTCAGCACCCGCATCGGTTTCGTCAGCCACGACGTCAGTGGGCTCTCACGCATCGACGAGTAACACCGCTTCCGCTCCAGCCACACTGGTTTCTGACCGGCCTCTGAACCAAGCATCACCGCCACCACCTCTGCCGTTTGGGACGGCTGCGCCCACGGGTCCAACTCGTGCTTCCACCGTTTCCACCGTGCCGCAAAATGGAGTGAACCCACCACAGACCACCGCAAACACCATGGACAGGAGGTACACTCGCGTCCATACACCGGCGCACATGCGCCCGCAGCAGTTTCACGCACCGCCTCATACTCACAGAGGCGAAGAAAATGGCAACAGCAACGGCAATGTCGGCAGCGGCAGTGGGAGTCCTCTCGCATCCACGGCAGCACCCCACGCCTTCGCAGCCACCTACGCCTCATTGCCTTTTTTCCAGCGCGTGACCGACGCCGCACCAACGCCGCAGTCTTCGCCGGACGCGCCGCTTGCGGCGGCTTCGACGGCGAGTGCCATTGCTCAGGATGAGGAGAGCTCATTGCTACCGTTGCAGGACGTGACGCCCATCACAGACGCCGATGATTCCCAACAAGAGTCGCAACTGCTCAGCAAGCTGCGAGCAACAGCGGAAAGTGGGTGTGACAGTGGGCAGTACTCGCACCATCAAGAGACTGCCGACCACGATGTCAGCGCTGGCGCCACACCGGCATTTTCTTCTGAAACGGCGAACACCGCGCCCCTGCAGTCGCCACCCTTCACAGGCGCTCACAACGCCTTTGTTGCGGGCTGCACACCACCGTGGAGCACGCTGCCGTACGTCCAGCCTCAGCCGTGTCCAATGGTTCGAGTGCTTGCCCACCAGCAGTCGGTGCTCTTTCCGTGCGAGTGCAACGCTAGCCAATGCGTGGCTGCGAAACCCTTTTCCCGGTCGACATCGCCTTCTGACACAGCGCGGCTGTGTGGGACGCCGGGCGGGTTGTCCACATCGCAGAGCGTAACCATGTGCAGTACTGTGCAGCGAAGGAGCCGCGGCGCCGTGTCGGTGGCGGCGACCAACGGTACTGCGATGAGCTCTGCTTGTCCTTTGACGTCGCCGGAGAGTGTTAGCGTGCACTTGAGTGGCATCTACGCGTCACCGCCGCCGTCGTCCTCGCAGGCGTACGCCAATGGCCATGACCAGTGTTGCTCGCCTTTCCCAGTCCCCGGCAGCAGTAGACGGAGGTGCCACAAAACGGGCACCGCTGCCAGCTCTCCGTCTGCGTACGCACACGTGCCACACCAACACCATCTTTTCCTCCAGCACTACAGCGTTGATGGGGTTAGTGGCTATGGCTCCCGCCGCGGCCCGTTGCTGTCCTCTTCTCCAAACCTGACAGTGACACCACTGCCCATGTGGACGTCGGTGCCGGAAGCTGCCTGTGCAACGACAACGGCGACGGCTGTAGCAGGTCAAGGACGAACGAGCGCACCGGCAGGCACCTCAACTGCCCAAGGCGCTTCGGGAGGAGCGTCAGATTTCTCGGCTATTGCGCGCGGCCTGTCTGGCGTGGCTCTGGAGAAGCAGCTGCTTCACGCCAGCAAAGGTGAGCTGGCGCAGATCCTACTGGAGCTGGCCAGCTGCAACCCGGAGGCATCACGCTTTATCCACTCCAAGGCGTTCTTCTTCGCCTTCCGCCACGAACACGGGGGTGGGTCTGTGGAGGCTTGCAAAGAATGCCCAGCAGCGACCCCGGCGACGACAGCAGCCGCAGCCGCTGCCGCTGCGAACAAGAACGGGCAGCACTACGCTCTTCACGGCGGATTGGGCAGTGATTTTACCTCAAAGACTGTGGACACCCCCGACGGTGACCGTTCTTGCGAGCAGTCAGGGGCGCTCAAGCGACCCGTCACAGGTGCGGCGGCCCTCGGCGGCGCTGAAGCGGCGCACGACCACGTCATCGCTCGCTGCATCTTTCCCGTGGAGGCGGCGGACGACGAGAATGGCGACGGCGACGGCGACGACTCTGTGGCTAAGATCGAGCATTCTGACCCGACGGTGGCGAAGGGTGCTGCCAACGCAACAATGCCGCGGTGCTGCCTCTACCCGGAGGATCGTGCCTTCAGCGCTGAGCTGCACCCGTGCCTCCGCTGGTACGGCGCGTGCCGCAACGCGACGAGTTGCGTTTACGCGAATGTGCCGCGCAACCTGTGTTTAAGCTGGATTCGCGGCTCCTGCATGGCCGACACCGGGTGCAGCGGCGTTCACCGACTCCCTTCCCCATGCCCGCCTGAGATTCGCAGAATCTACGAGCTGAACCACGGCCTCGCACGCCGCGACACACCCGCGAACGCGTGCGCCGTCGGGGTATCTCTTGGTCATTTTCTCCCCATTCCTCCTCCGTTCCCGGTCTGCACCTCGAAGGTACGAGCGCCGCTTGCGAACGGAAGCGTTGCTGCAGCGCTTCCCACCAATCCGAACGCGAACGCCCCGGCCACTGAGCTTGCGGAGGCTTGCGCTGCTGCCAACGAAGCACTTGGCATGTGCGCCGCTATGGCGGAGGGGCTAGGAGAGAAGGTAGTTGTGCACACGCCAACGGACCAGTCTATCCACAAGGACACCTTCCTCGGCGGCGGCAGCACGCCGCACCGCCATCCGCACGGGCGTGACGTGGAGCTCTGCATCTCTGCCATGACGATGTCGGAGAGGCGCGGCGGCGCCCACACGATGACGGCTGGAGACGCCAGCTTGTGGGACTTATCTGATGCGGCCATCACCACGAATGCCTGCGGGCCGGTTGATCACGAGATGCTGCAGTACACCGGCGGCATTCTTGGTGCCGGCGCCAGTGCTGGTGCAGCGGCCGCGGCGGTCCCGCCGTGCCTCTTTGATGCCGACGTTCGACCGGGAGGTCGGAGGGGTGGCGTTGTGTCTTCAGCTGCTAATAGTCGCTGTAGCACCGCCGAGGGCTTCGACAGCCGCACGAACTCCGTCAGCCGATACCTCGGCCCTCAGTTTGATCGCGCGGCGACGGCGGTGCCTCACTGCAACGATGGGCGGCCCGACAGCGCGGCCATGGGCGGGGCAATGCAGGAGCAGAAGCCGGATCCTAAGAAGAGCATCAAGTCCATCTGCGATTGTGTCTGCGAGGCCAAGGAGCCTCTCCAAGTGGTACCCGTTCGTCCAGCCGGTGGCGCGGCGGGGGCATTGATTGACGTGGATGACGAGGGCGACTTCTCCGCTCCTGCTGCAGGCACGCGCACGCGGATGCAATCACCACTGTACCAGTGAACGCAAAACGGAATAGCCACCTGCAGCTGAATATACTCTCTGCGTTTTCTCAGTGTTCCTCTCCCTCCATGTCGTCGCTTCCTTCCATCTCTGTGTATGCGCGCCTCTGTCTCCGGTGCCTTGTGCATTGGTGCTCGTGTCGTTGCCGTCTTGGCCACCTCGCTTGGCGTGTGCGCGCTTGTGTGTGTCGATGTGCGCCATGCCTGTGTCTGTCTGTTTTGTTTTGCCTTTTATGCGTTGGAGGCTTAATACTTTAGACATCTTCATGATACCCATCTCTATAGCTATAGACATCTGCCTATACACGTTTATATATAGCTTGAACTTCTCCTGCGCAGGCGCGTCTTTTCGCGCGTGTGAGGGCTTAGACGCAGTCGTCATGCCCACCTCGTTGTTGTGTTCGCCTTTGCAGCGCCCTCTGCGCGTCACCTCGCTCGATGCCCCCGCCCTCCTCCTACTCCCTCTTCGTCCGAGGTTGTCCTGCAGGAGAGCGGGCTTAGACTCATATGGGCAAGTTGAAGTAAGTTCGAGGGCGGGAGCGGCAGGTGATGGTGAGGGGGGGGGTGAGGACGGGAGATGTGGCCGCGGCTGCGCAGGCACGAAAAGCTGCCGTCCCGCTCAAAGAACACATCACACCCTTCTACAGGCACAGTTCCGGCAGTGTGCAACGAATAGATTCATCTCTGTTCCTTTTTTTTTGTCTTCTCGCGGACTTCTTGTGCCCTTGACGCCAGCAGAAGAGCTCCGCAACGACAACAGAAACCTGGAAAAAAAGGGGTGGGAGGAGGTCTGAAGAGCAAGAGAGGGGAAGGGGGTCGGGTGGGGTGAGGGGCGGCAAAGAGATCTCGTGCACTCACCAGATCCCCGCGCCCTCTCATCATTGGCTCCGCTTGATTTCCACACTCTAGTTGTGCAGCGCGAAGAAAAAGGAAATGAGTGCGCAAGGTGAGCGCGCATTGCAGACGCAGACATGACGCGAGACGCATGGCTTGGCATCCTTGCACCTCTCTCCCTCCCTCCTCCTCGCCTTTCGCAACGCATTCACACGCACACGCATGGGCATGAGAGCCTATCCCTTGTGGCGCTGCCTCCTCTTGAGATCAGATTTTCTTGGGTGCTTTTTTGCCACTCACCTCACTCACCTCGTCACCTGTAACTCTCTTCTCTTGGGTCTTAACCGTGTCGTGGTATCGTCTCTCTTCTCCGCGGGGGGTCGACAGTCCGGAGAACCTATCAGCTTCTCTGCCAGTGTGGGCGCGTGCGAGTATCTGCGTCAGGCACGGGTGCGTTGCCAGGCTCGTGGTGACAGAGACAAGGATAGAGGTCCCTCACCACCTACACAGAAGCGTGTCGGAACAGCGAACACTCGTGCTGAGAGGGTTGCACACGAAAGGGGCGGCGATTCATCAACTCATCTCTTCGTCCTCGAGAGCGGTAGCTTAGAGCGCCCGTTCTCTGTTTTGCTGGGCACACACACATACACACAGAAACTTCACGGATACCGAAGTCGGGGGTTGTCTGTGCTTAGCCATGCTGCACTCACATCGACTGACGCTGCCGCTTCCGCTGATGCAGAGCGTCTGTGGGCGACTCTCATTGCGGTCTACCCGCAACCGCGGTACATGCCACCTGACTCTCGCCGCTGCTGCTCTTTGTGTATCCCATCGCTACCAGAGTAGCACTGGCCCGACTATCGGTGACACCCGTGCCTCCGGACCGCAAGTGGCGTTTAGTAGCAAGACGGTGAAGCTAAAGTACGAGGAGGTGTGGCAGCTGTGGAATGAAGGCAATCTCTTCTCGCTGCAGGTGGCGCAGATGCGGGACTTTCTGGCCGACGCGGGCATCGCTGTCGATCCGACGGCAAAGAAGGCGGCGGTAGTGCGACGCATGGAGGAGTACCTGCACAGCAAAGACAGCGCCGAGCAGCGCGGCGGCGCCGCTGCCATCGCTGGAGCTGCTCAAGGCGTCGGCAAGGAGAGCGAGCAGAGCTACGGCAACTGGGCTGGCGCAGGCGCGATGCAGCCAGAGAAGCTGCTGGATTTGGCCCAGGCAGGCTTCTATCAAGGAACGGCAAACATGGTTCCCAAGGCATTTCAGCTGCTCACGACGGGCAGCTGTGCCGAGGCCGTTGTCAGTCGCGTGAACACCTCCACCTTCCCGGGATTCCCTGCCAACACAGAATGCTACACCCTCTCCTCCTCGGATGCGACCGGGGCCCTACAGACACGTTACAGCAAGGTGCTTCAATGGTGTCTGCTAAACATGAACAACCTCCGCATGGATGGCGAGCTTACCATGGAAGTTGGAAAGCTACTGCTCACCCCCGCGGCGATGCGGTACGGAGAGGCTGTCGTGTCCGCCTACACGCTGCAGCAGCGCCTCCAGCTGACGAAGCCGTACACATGGATCGCTGCGATGCCGGAGAGCGCCATTCCTCTTGTGGAGGCGTTCTTGAAAGAGCGTGGGTTCCAGCCCGTCAGTAAGAACGCGCGCCTCACCTATGAGGGCGTCATCAAGCGCGCCAAGGACAAGCTGGAGGTGGTGCTGAACGAGCAGATGAAGGTGGAGGGGGTGTATGGGGAGTGGGTGGATGTGCAGACAGCCTTCTGCACCTCTGTGGAGAAGCCGGATTGCCGCATTCTGCTGCGCTCGCGCCCAGCCGTCAGCGCACAGGACCGCGAGACGTACACCCGCATCCCTGTGATTGAGCTCGCCGATGATGACGTGAGCGATGTGCTGCCGCCGGAAAACGGCCAGCTTGTCTACCTGTCCGAGAACGAGACGCGTCACTTCGAGCGGCTTAACGACAAGGGCATCGCCATTGCTGTGCGAGAGACGAAGCGGCAGCCGCTCATTGTGCTGCGGGACGAAGAAGAGGATCCGCGTCTGGAGTACCAGATTAGCGTCACCATCCCGGCCAGCGCTGGCAGCCACTCCATGGACGTTCGTGCGGTTGGCTTGGAGGTACTGGCCCTCTCCGATGAGCTGTCAACTCTTCTGAAGGAGCCCTTCAACGAGGCGTACGGGTGCGCGCCAGCGCTCGACACCGGTAGCGTTGCCGCGACTGCATAAGGGCCCACTCTGGGAGGAGAGAGAGCAGCGGTGCAGGAAACAAGAGCAGTGCGTGGGGCCTACAAAGTTGGGGGCGAGATGCGATTCTCCTTGGAGACGCGCGCACCCGACACGCTGGTTCCAGCCGCTTGCACATGTCTGTGCACGGCGCACTCACGCGCTGCGCTGTGCCCTTCGTTTCCCCCCTCACTCACCACTCGCCTTGCGTTGCGGCTGGGTATGTGACTGGCCAGCCTGCATCTTCATAGAAGCTCAGAAGAGGCGGGAGAGGCGAGCCGGCAGAAAAAGTGGGGAGAACTCACAACGCAAAAGCCTCCGCTTCCGCTTCCTCGCCCACACCTCTCCCTTGGGATGCCACACCCTCTGCACTCTGGAGTGTTGTCGAGATGCGGCGGAACGTACGCAAGCGCTTTCTTTTTCGTTCGTCTTCGTCTTTTTCGAGAGAAATGTTCCGACAGGGTCGGCTTTTCGACGGCCTCCTGGCTGAGCGCAGAGATGCATTCAAGGGCACTGACACGTGCATGCGCAGACGTGGACGTGCATTATCTCATTTGCATGCCCGTAAATTTGAGTTCTTTCTCTCTCTGTGCCGGTGTGCCGGCGCGTGTTGGGATGGGTGGGTGGGGATGCCCGCGTGTACCGCAGCAGAGGCGCGCCACTTCTGCCGTTTTTTTCTTGTCGTCTGTGTGTTCTGTTGCCTTGTGCTCCGTTTGTGTGATACTGTTCGCGTTTGCATTGCCCAGCTGCGCATATATATATGTATATATGTGTGTGTGTGTGTGTGGGAGTGGGAGTGGGAGTGGGAGTGGGAGTGGGAGTGGGAGTGGCTGGGTACGAGCGCCCGGCTTTGCTGAAAACGCTCCGTCTATCGTCCCCCCTCCCCCTCTCCCCTTCCCTGCGGCTGCCGGTGTGGTTCGACGTTGCTTTGCGAGTGCGACGCTCGCCAAGCAAGAAAAAAGAAGGTTACACACAACACACGCGCACACGCACACAAGGGAAAGAGGGTCTCCACGACATACGAAGGAGCGCACAGGGTACGAGGGCGGAGGAGAGAATGTGTGTGTGTGCGTGCATGGCGGTAGTGGTGATAGTTGTTGCCTTTTCTGCGATTTGTCTTAGTCCTTCCTCACCTTTCATCTCTCTATACTTTCGCTCAAGGCCACTATCATGGGTTCTTCCTTGTCTTTCCGTGGTGGTGCGCGTCCCGCACACGTCTGACACCCCGACCCGGCAGGACGGGCAGGATTACGCTTGCAGGGGAAATGTATGTCGCATCGCGTTTTCTGTCATCTGATGCGCTCCACATCAGGTGCTTCTTTTTCGCCTTCTGGCTCTTCGTGTCTCTCGCATGCGCCATCGCGACCGCGCTTCGACTTGTAGGCCGACATTGAATGCCGATTATGTTCCACGCTCGTTCATTACCTGCCTTTCCTCTCCCTCCTCTCTCTCGCTGTTTTGCCCTTGTTCCTCCGCCATACTCACACAGAGAGCGCACACGCACACACGCACACGCACACGCACACGCACACGCACACGCACACGCACACGCACACGCGCACACGCACACGCGCACACGCACACGCACACACGCACACGCACACACGCACACGCACACGCACACACGCACACGCACACACGCACACGCACACACGCACACGCACACACGCACACGCACACACGCACACGCACACACGCACACGCACACGCACACGCACACGCGCACACGCACACGCGCACACGCACACGCACACACGCACACGCACACACGCACACGCACACAGACTCATAGACACTTCTACACGCACAATAACTTTGCGACGGGAGGATCACTACGCAGTCCGGCATTTTATGCCACTTGTCAGCTCCACCACTTCGCAAGAGGGCGGCGGCACTGACGGAAGCGCGCATCTGATTCACTCGATTTGCGCAGTCGATGATAGTACGCTGATCTTTGCCATCGCCTCCGCTGCAGGCGCCGACTCGGCGGCACGCAGCCCCTATGATGCAGCGCTCTTCTCCTTTTGCAAGGCGGCCGATAGTTCTGCGAAGGCAATCCCTCGCGGGCCGCGAACTTCGCCTTCTGGTACATGTTGTACCGGCGCCATTCGTGATGTTCTTTACGCACGCTCGTTGGCAGACTCGCGTGGGGCCGACTTCTCGTCCAGCACGCACGAAGAGTGCGGTGGGTGTCCTACAGGCTGCAGCGGGGCGGAAGCATCAATTGGTGTCGGTAATTCAGTGGCTCCGCCAACCTCCGGCTTGCACTCGAGACACTCATGCTTGCTGCTGGAACACTCAGCAGCGGCTGGGGCTGTGGCGCCATTATCAGAGAGGCCAAGCGATTCCTTGGCGGCCCTGCGGGCCTCGCAGTTGATGTACCTCTTACACCGTCGCGATGCAGATGCAACGGCACCTCTCGCTAACGTCACCGCTGGTGCGCCACCGGCATCTTCCCGGCCATCCTCCCCACACCTTTCCGGTGACGCCTTGGCGGCTCTCCATGTGGTGAGGCAGGAGGCTTGGCAGAGGTCTTCCGATGCATCGAATGCGCCAACGCCGCTTGTCATGGCTCATGATGCCGCATCTGCTACCATGATCTCGACGGATGTGCTGTGCTACTTCGATTGCGGCTGCGCCGCCTTGGCGACCTTCCAGCTCACGCGCGGCTCGCCACCTGCGGAGTGGCTTGTACAGCTGGGCGGGTGCGTATGGATTCCGTTTGCCGCGTCGTCAATGTTGGTACCAGGTTGCAGCGCCGGTGCGGTAAAGGGTTGGGCTTCTGCGCTGACATGGGCGACCGGTGCTCCTCTCGTGAGCTCGCTCGTGCGGCCGTTGCCTCCCACCGCATCACTCACCGCTTCTGCAGATGCCCACTGCGACGGCAGCAACTCGTTGCTGGAGCTGCTCGTTGTGTGGTGCAGCCCCACTGTAGCGTCTTCCTCTTCGGCCTTTTCCTCCACTGATGCTCGCCCTGTCGCGCGGTACGCCAGCCTGCGTTGCTGCAGCGGAAACCTGCCGACAGCGTCGGCGATCACGAGTGCGTGGCGGCTGCATAAGCAAGCGATCTTTGACATGAGCGAACTGCTGCGCCTCGCGCCGAGGCAGTCAGTGTCGAATGAGGCTGTACACGACTCTGTTTGCTCATGCAGCGTTCTGCCCCACGCCAGCGTGCGCGGCCTCCACTGGCTGCCTGGGACGGCCGACTTCACACAGTTGTACCCACTCCTCGCCGTGCTCTATGCGGCCCCCACCGTTCATTCTCGCTGCATCAACGGCCTCAGCGGTGCTCCTCCTGAGCCGTGCCTGGACTCGCTGGCCGTGTGCTACCTTAAGGAGGATGGTCCTCACTTGAGTGCCGCCACCGTGCCCGCCGCTGCCACTCCCCAAAAGGCTCCACCAATGGTGATGGGGCGTCTGCTGGTTGGGCCGTGGTCCGTGCGCGGACTTTCCTTGGCCCACCCGCAGTTTCTCTTCGCCACGGCGCTCGCTGGACGGCGCTCACCACCCTCCCGTCCTCCTCCCGCCACGAATAAGCAGCGCGCTACGGTCGCAGCCGCCTCCGCCCCCTCGGCTGCGCAGGCGTTTCGTACCGCGCTCCACTCCTGCGCCGATGCGGCAACTGCGGTCCTCGGCGTCTTTCAGCGTCCGGCGCAGGAGCCATACGGGACGAGTAGCCTTTTCCGCGGCGGAGCTGACGCCGTCGTTTGCCGTGGACGCAGAGAAAGGACGTTGGCAGGCACGCAGTTCTCTGACCGCGATGTAGTGTGCTGGAGAGAATTCCCACACCTCCAGCGTGCGGGTAGTGAGCGGGAGGGCCTCAAAGCCCTCCGTAACTCAAAGGTATTCGCGTTCGTGCTCTATGGCCGCGACGGCGAGGTGGCGCGGTGCATCCTGGACGGCTACGTAGATGACGCACAAACGACCTGGCTGGACCCATACATCATGCCGGCGAACGCAGTCGGCAGCCCACGTGCAATTGGAGACCCGCGAGGACGCGGCGGTGAAGTGGAGAAGTGTACTGTTGCGCGTGTGTGCGCTCTTCTCTCCGAGAAGGCCCCGGCACTGTCCGCACAGAGGGTGCACTGGCACAGTGCCGTTGTGATCACCATTCAAGCGCAGTGGACGCGAGCCCTGCCAGTAGTGGCCGAACGTCGGCATGACAACGATGTCCTCACCAACGGCGGCATCGGTGCCGGCGAACACTGGAGCTTCTCTCTGCATCTTTCACAGAGACTGCGCTCATCAGCGGGGCCTGGTGGGTCGCTGCAGCATTCTTGGTGCGCCGCACCTCTAGCCATGATGGGCCGGATTCTGTGCTGGCGGTCTGCCGCAGCGTCCGATGATGTTAGCTGTCTTGTGTGTGGATACACAACAGCACCGCACCATGGTGACGCCACATCCGATGCAGTGGATGCTCATCCTCATACCCTTCTCGAGGGCGTCTTTGAGCTTCGGCTGAGCTCTTCCCTGATGAACGGCGGTCATGTTGATGGCTGCCCGGCGGCAGTGACACAGGCAACGAACGCGGCCTTGGGCGTGGCGACGAGAGGAGGTGCGGCAACGTCGCAGCCGTCGGCTGCGTTAGCGAACCTTCGTCCGTGGGCGGTGGGTATATGCACTCGAGTCGTGTCGCCTTCCGCCTTCTCGGATGTTCTTAGCAAGGCAAGCACCGCTGACACCTTCTCCACCGCGTTCGATCTGCTATCGCACACGCCCACGTTTTCGGTTGCTGTAGCGAGGCTTGGGGCAACCGTGAGTGACAGTGTGGTGCCAATTGCGCTCGCATGGGTTGCCGGCGAAGTCCATGAAGCCGGCGTAGACAACCTCGCTCGAACAGCTCCACCTCTATCCGCCACCGCTACATCATCCAGGTCATCACTGCTGTCGTGTGTGAGGCAGCTGGATGCGGTGGCGCTGCTACGCAGCGGTGATGTTGTTGGTTGGAGATGCGCGAGCCACTCCTCTGCTGCTGCGGTACGGTCTGCAGGCCATCTCAGTGGTGAGGGTGCGGTGCTGCACCTTGGTGCCATTTGCCATGGTCTGGGGCACGACGCTGCCCCACCACTGGAGCAGCTCTTTCTAGAATCGCTGCTGAACCGTGGGGCTGGTGCCGATGTCGTTCACATGGAGGTGGTGACGGCACCAGTGGAGGACAGCTCGCGACGGGTTGGCCATCGGCAACCTAGCGCCGGCCTGCCACCGATGGAGGTCGACAGCAGCTCGTTAGCGGGTGCTGTGACGGAGACGGCGGCGAAGAGCACGGTTCTTCTTGTGCTGGCTGTCGGATCGCTTGTCGGAGTTGTAGACCTTGCCGCTGGAGAGGTGGTCGTCGTACAGGATCTTCGCGCGGACTTACCCAACTTACCGGCGCGTGAGGATGGCACAACTCATAGTGGTGATGCTCCATTAGCGACTACAGATGGCGCTATCCGTGCCACCGCAGCAGTACTGCGCCTGCAGCGGCTTCCTGTGGCCACCCCGTGCGGATGGATGGCTGGTGGTGATGCGGCTCAACAAGGTGCAGGCGCCGCTGTTGGCACGTCCTGGTACTTTGTTTGGCGTGGTGCCAGGGAAGGGCAGCGGGACGACTCCTTGCTGACCTTTGTGCTTCGGCTTTCGTTCCTATGCTGGGCGGACGTCGTTTCGGCGCACGTGGGTGCGGCAAGCAGCTCTGCCACTGGTGGTGTTACCCCTGCGGTTTCCGTCCTCGACACGGAGCCTTCGCCATTGCCCCTGGTGACACTCCAGGTGGACGCGTGCTGGGCAGAAGAGTCCGAACCGGCGGCTCGCAGCAACGTTGTCTCGTCTGCCTCTACTCCTGCCACCTCTCACTATCTCTCACTGAGGCACGCCCCCAGCTCTGCTGCTGCGTATGTTGGGTGGCTGCCGTGCGCCATGGCGTGCGTTGACGGTGTTGGTCGGGCAGCACCGCGTGGCACAGCAGCAAAAACGGGGAGTGAGGCATCTTCAGCTGAGGCAGCTGACTATTTGCCGTTTCTGAGCGTGTGCGATGCCGCGCTGCTGCGATCGCTCTGGCCAGCCACGGCCACAGACGAGATCAAAATATCGGTGAACCAGAACTGTGCCCCTTCCTCTCCGCCGTCTGGCACCGTCGTCCCTCGATGTCGGCCGCCTCTCCGGTTCCTTTGTTGGGGCGGTGTCGCGCCAAGGCCTTCATTGCCCTCATCCTGTTTCCTTTACAATCAAATCGGAGCCACTTGCATGATGGAGCAGCTGACCGGCGGTGGGGCAGCAGCCGGATTCGGCATGCCACTAAACATTGTCTATCGGTGGCTTCTCGGTGAGAGCCGCGGCGCCAATACCGCCTTCACGCCACCTGAGAGAGATGGAGACGTAGACCTGCCCCACAGACTGACATGCCGCCAGGTTCTGTATGTGTCCACCTTGACGCTCAATGTAGGTGCGGTCGGGGAGCGTCATGACGAGCACGAGGCGGTGCCTCACGACAGGACGGTGTCTGGCTCACCAACACCAGCGGCACCCGGGTCTCGACTAGCGTGCTCCTCTTTAGATCCCACCTCGTGGCACGTGCTCCTGTGCACCTTGTTGCTCCACAAGGGCGAGCAGACCTCGAAGACAAACGGCTCCACGAGAACCCTGTCCGGCGTGTCGGCCAGCTTTGACGTCGGCGCGGTCGCTGCTTCTGCGCCGAAGATGGACTGGAGACAAAGTCGAGCGGCCTCGTATCTGCTGTGCGGTGTGCCTGCGTGTGCGCCTGTCGTGCCGCCCCAGCAGCAGCCCGGCTCTGCCGCCGCAGCACACCGCTCCCCCCTCTTCACATGGCATTGGATCCCGCTTTATGTCTCCACATCGTTCCCTGCTCCTGACAGTAGCGGTGGAGTGCAGCAGCATAATGTGCCGCTTGCCGTCACGCGCGTTGTTCCTTCACCAAGGCGTTCCTCGGCAGCAACACTGTCGTCCACCGGTGCGGCGACTGTGATCGCAAAGAACGCCCACCACGAGGTGACGCCGTGCTCGTACTTCTACTGTGAAGGCATACTGTGCAGTCCTGCTGCCGCGGCTGCGCCACATGGCCAGCATGCGTGCTACTGCCTGAGCGTAGAAGGCGATCGTCTGCGGCACCTTCTCGAACGGTCTGCTAGTGCCGCGTCGACGGAGGGCATCGAGCAAGTGTACATGTATACCACCGTCAACCCCGATCTCGTGCGTGTGGTGGGTGCATGAATAACCCCAGCCACATGCGCGTGCCTCGCTGAGTCACAGCGCATGAACTGCACAGTTAAGACCGAGAAGAGGTGAAGACGAAGCAAAAAAAAAGGGGCACGCACATGCACATACACACGTTGCCACTCGCCCCCTCCCCTCCCTCCTCCTGCCAATCCGCGACGGAGTTACGCGGATTACTAGCGGCACAGGGTAGACCCGCACTCTTACATGATGGAAACTTACGGGCGTTCGGTGTCTCTGGCGATCTTCAGAGGAGAGGAGGGCGCGGGCTGCAGCACGTTGTTCTCTGTGTATGCCCCGCCACCCACTCCCGTATGCAACCCATGCCCATCACCTCCTCTGGCTCGCTCTCAGCGAGCAGTGTGTGCAGGGCTGAGGAGGGGGTCAAGGAGCGAGCACGGTATACCCCGATGGCAGCTGCGTTGCCTCCACCCTTTCACAAGTGCCGTTCCTTCCACTGCCCGCTCATCTTTTTCTTCACTTTTTCTTGCACGCACCTACCCGCGCATGCACATTGATGACATCAGACTCCTATTTTCTAGTCCACTTCTTATCTGCTGCTTTCGACGCATTCGATTGCCATCCTTCTGCTGCGTCGCCGCCAGCGCATCCTCCCCCCTCCCCCCCCCACACACACACCAAACGCGGCCCTTCAACTCGCGTAAAATTGCTCCACCCTGCGCACAGAAACGGCCATCAGAATTTACCCGTCACGCACACACGTACGGACGCGACGAGCAAAGAAGGACGAAAAGAAGCATCTCCGGCTGCGCGACACCACCGCTGCGAGTGGTTCTTTCCTCGCGCCCCTTCTGTGCCATCTGTGCGTCCGTACATGTGTGTGCGTGCGCGCCTCTCTCTGTGGTTCTCTGTGGCTCTCATCGTTATCAGTTTACTTGTTAAATACTTCGCCTTTCCTTTTTTTTTCTTAGTGCTCTTGATCCGCGCGTCTTCTCGAGTGCTTGTGTGTGCGTTACGCGTTGATTTTCGCATTACCTTCTTCCCTCCAACTGCCCCCCTCTCTCCCTCTCTCCCCACCCCGCTTGTCGCTCTCGCGTTTGCGCTGCCTCTCCGTCTTGCTCCTTTCAAACGACGCAGGATACCGCAGCATACCCACAGATGTGCATACGGACGCGAGGGCGTTGAGGTCCACATCTTTACTTCCATTCTATGTGTCCATGTTGTTGCACCTGCCCCCTCTTCTCTTCTCACCTCCCATCGCCCCTTCCGTCATTCTACCCTCTTTCGTTCTTTTTGTTCTCTCCTTTTCGTGTGTGCTCTTTATTCTCCAGTAGTTCGCGGCACTTGTGCGCGTCGGACACCCTTTCTCCCTCTTCGTTTTCGCTAAGGATTTGTTTCGACTCGGTTCCTTGTTCCTTGTTCCTTCTTCCCTGCTCTCTCTCTTTCTGTCTCCATCGCTCGGCGTCTAGGACCTTCCTCCCATACGGTGTCTTCTAGCGCTCTCTCCCTCTCCCTGCTTCCTTGTCTTCCTGCACAGACAGCTGCTTCAGATTGTGCTTGCCGTTTCTGTTGCCGCGGAGCTCTCCGCATCGACCCTGCACCCTTCCTCTCCCCAGAAAGGAAATCAATCGCGCGAACATATACCCATCAGCACACGCTGAAACTGCAAGGCACTGCTCAGGCGGGGCTAGCGGCAGCGGGAGTGAGTTGTGCAGGCGGATCTGTGTGAGCGGCAAGCGAAGAGAGCTGGCACACTTGTCTGTCGACTGCGTCGACACGTACACACCGCACAGACGGCGTATGCGCAATACTGATAGGTGAGGAGGGGGGTCTCCCGCAACGTCAGCGGTGCGGCGCGTACCGTTCAACATCAAGGGGCACGCTGTGCTGCTGGACAGTGCCGCGTGTTTGCCCTAGCGCATCTGTGTCTCTCTTTCACGTCTCTCAGCGCCACCCGGTGCGTTGTCGGTCATTTTTTTTTTGTTTGCTCAGCGCTTCTCTCTCTTTGCGCCGTACGGTCTGTACCTGCGCACGTGTGCGTGTGTGCGCTCGATGCTTGCATGCTTCTTTCCCCATTACGCCGTTTTTTTTTTCGCGAACCGCCCATCACTTGCATGCGGCTACGCGGCTTTTCGGCCGCCTTCACTGACGTGTCTTGATAATCGTCGTTTGTACTTGCCTTTCCTTATTCTGTATATGCTGATTCTCGTTTTGTCATCACACAAGCACAGAAGGACACTCACAAGCTTCGGTACACCCTCACACCGTTGCAGCATACTTCCTTCCCTCCCCGACCCTCACCGCCACTTGTGATTTCTTTTTTTTCTTTGCTGTTTTCATTTTGAATTGTCATGCTTTGTATTTGTGGCTCGGCTCGGCTCTTTTTCTCTCCCTCCCGCCCTCGCCCTTGTGCGAGTTCGCTTCCTTGACGCACCTCCTCTTCGGTGTCTCTCTCTGTCGGCGTACTTGTTCGGTTCCGCATATCGGCCAAGCATAAAAGGAAAAAGGAACGGCGCCACATACACATATATAATACATAGTTATATATATATATATATATTTCGCCGTCTGCATTCGCGTCGTTGGTTTTTTTTTTGTTGCTCTAACTTCTCTTTCCTCTTTCTCTCCTCCTGTTATTCTTCTTATCTTCGCTGGCTGTTGTTGTTCGTGCGCTGCACTGTGTCGCTGGATTGGTGACGGCTGTTCGAGTAGTGGCTGCCGGTTATTCTGACGTTTGCCGATACGTCGTGGGCGGATTCCTTAGGTCACACACACATATATACATGTGTGTGTGTGCGCGTGTGTGCTGTGGTCTTATTCTTTGTGTACCGTCGCTCTTGGTAGGCTCGTTGTGTGCTTCCCTGCCCACGCGACAGAACCCCTCGCCCTCCTCCCCCTTGCCCCTTCCCCTCTCTTGTCTGCTGCTGCCCTTTTTGTTTTGGTGACGTTATGCTTTCGGCCTTTCTTATGTTTGACACTTCTCTGTCACGCCTCTCATCCTCCCCCCTCCTTCATTGACGCCCCTCCCCGTGGGATACGCCTCCCTCTCTCCGTTTTTTTTTGTTCCGGCGTCCCTTCCGCTCCTCATTTGGTTGCGTGCCCTTCATTTCGGCACTTTGTGCACGTGCCCCTCCACAAACGGTCGCACTCTTTTTTCTTTTTTTTTTCCCTCCAGGGGGAGGTGGGGGAAGAGTTTGCCTGCTTCTGCCTTCCCTCTTTCACACTTCGCTGCAGCGTCGCCCTCCCTCCCTCCTCGCCTGTCTATGTGTGTATTTTGTTGTATGCGCTCTTGTATCTTGTGTCTTGCTTCCGTATCTTGGGGCGACTTCCCTTTGTTGGTTTGCTCTTTCCCTTCTCCTCCCCCCACCCCTTTTGTTTAGTCGTTTTTTTTTTGTTTTCGTGTGTGTCGTTCTCTCCGTCTCATCCTCTGCTCGTATAGGTTCTCCTCTCACCCCTTTGCTCCCCCTCCCGCCACCACCCCACTATCACCACCTCTCCTGTGCGTGTGCTCTCTGACCGACGAGCAGCGTACTCTTCTTGTGTGCGTACCGTTGCCCATCGGTGCTGTTGTTGATTCTCCGTGACACCTCGCCCCCCTGCTCTCTCCATCGAACCCTTGTAGCCCTCGTGCGCTTTTCGTGTCCTACACAGACACACAGACTCACAGATAGCGGGCGAGAGCGAGCTACACGGGCTTGACTTCTTTCAGACTCTTAATCCTATTCAAGCCAACGCTGCAGCCTCTTCCATGCGAAGAGGCCGAGGAGCTGTCCACACGAAAGAGGAAGGGTGCTGGGATAGGGATACCGAGCATATCACCGCAGCAAACGGAAAGACGCGTGAGAAGAGGACCTTTCAGGCGGCTATACACCGAAAAGCGCACGCACACATACGTGCACGTCTCCAGAGCCTTGGATTAACTACGGAGCAGGCACAACAACGAAAAGACGGGGGAGTGCACGAAGAGAAGGACACAGCGAAAGAAACAGCACGCCTACACCACGCCCGCACCGCTTCAGGAAGCGAATTCCTTTTTTTTTTTCGGCGAGCTTGGACTCCTTGTGTGCCTACTACCGTTGCTCGTTCGCAGCTGTGGCCGTGGCTGTCTTTGCCGCAGCGGACGCGGTCGTTCTCACTCTTTGCACGCGGCAAGGAGCGCAAACAAGCGAGAACCACCACCACTACTGCAGCAGCAGCCAGAACAGAGAGCAGGCAGAAAGCGACTACCACCACTACAGCAGGCTAACACAAAAGGAGCGAAGGGAGAGCGTCTAGTTGGTGCACACGTCAGAGAATCCACCCGACACCACTTCACGAACTTCCTCCACTTTCATTGGTCTCCGCTGTCGAACACTTGCCATTCGTTTTTGTTTTGTAGGTTTCTTGCGAAGCACCTCTCGTCTTGTTTGTTGGCGTAGCGACACCGACGCCTCTGCGCCCGCATAACGTGCACCTAAACACGCTCCTTCTCCAGTGTTTGATTTTTTTCTGCTCGGCCTCCTCGAAAACCCTACTCGGACGTGCGACCAACGCGCAACGACGTACACGCGTACTGAAGTGATAGATACGTTACAAGTGCGTTCTTGGCAAGTAGGAGATCGCGAAGAGGAACGTTGCTGGTGCCGGTGCTGGTGCGTTGTTGGTCGGTTTCTTCGTCTATTTTTTTTTTGTCTTCTTGGCGTTTGCGATTTGATGCTCGACACACACACACACACACACACACAAACACGCACGCATAATATATTTTGGTTGTCTCGACGATACCGACGGTTCGACCTCTCCCTTCCTCATTCACTGTATTGCTTTGCCCCCCTCTCCCTCTTCCTCTCCCTTTTGTGTTGCTCGCCCTCCTCCTTGCCTTCCTTCGTCCCCTTCCGCCCTTTCCGTCGTTGGCGTTGTTGTTGCGCACCCAGTTGCCTTCCGCAGAATTCGTCTTTGTGTGTGTGCGTGTGTGTGTCGGTTCTCTGTCACAAGCGGCTGCGGCCCCTCACCTTCAACCGGTGCGCTGTTCTTTTCCACCACGTCAGCTCTATTGATGTGGTGCTGATTACTTCTTTCTCGGTCTGCCGTCGGTTGCCCTTCACCGTTGTACGAGTGTGCCACGCCGGGGAGGAGGAGGGGGGGCCTGGGCGAGCGTCGGTGAGCTCAACCGGACACAAAGCAGAAGGGCCCCGCTGCATCTGTGCACCCAGCGCTCCATCGAGGGAAAGGGAAAAGCTCCATCATGACGCAACCCGTGCAGCAACCGCGGCCCCGGCGCGGCAGCGATTTTGTTCTTCCTGAAGTTCCCATTCTCGAGTCGCCGGAGTGGAGTGACGAGGATGACGACATCAACCTGATGCGAACGCCGTCGAGCGTAGAGGCGGAAGCCCGCGCGCCTGCCGCGCGCATCGCTGACAACCCCCCAACGCTCAGTCCGGCAATGCACCTGCCTCCGATGGCTCGTGGCGCGTCGCCGCTCTTTGCGCATCAGATGACGCCACCGTCGGCTGGATGTAACTACCCCTGCAGTTACGAGGCCGCGCGGGTCAGCGACAGCCGCAACGCTAATGAAGGCAATCGCCGTTCTTGTGTGAATCGGAAAGCGAACGGCGGTGGTGACACGGGTGACAGCGTCACCCCGTGCAGCTGCGACGCGGCTAGGAAGCAGCACACGACTCTCAACGTTGGCCCGCGCGAATGCTGGCCGGTCGACGGCCACAACGGGAACCACAGTGACTCGCCCCCGCAGCTGAGCATAGGGTCGTTTGTTTCGGTGCGGGGGCGCAGTTGCTTCCCGTTCGAGGTCGGAAGCTTGTTTGTGTCGTCCACGCATCACCTCGGCTGCAGCGGCGGCGACGGCGACGACGACGAATCAAGCAGCGCGGCAACGGGCAGCAGCAACAGCAGCAGCGACACTGACCGCACCAGGACGAGCGGTGGTTCCACCGACAGCAGCTCGTACTACGAGCAGCAGAGGGCGTCGATGGGGCCGTTTTCCCACGGCTCCACACAGGTAGGGGGACTGCTGGGCGGCGGAGGGTGTCCGCAGCAGCCATCGGCCCCCTCCTACGGCATCGAGGTCGGCCCGTCCGTCTTTGTCAGGGTGCCGCAACAGAACCCCTCGCTACTCGCCACCCCTGTCGTCGGGCGGACCAGGCTTATGACGGCTGCCGAGGCAGCTCCATCAATCTTTCACACCTTCTTCCACGAGGACGATGGCTCGTACGACATGGCCGGCTTCCACCACGACAGCGCATCTGCGTCCCGTCGGGATGATGTGGCAGCGCCGTCCATGACGCTCAGCGGCGCCTCGGCTGGCGCTGCGAACGGCGGCGCGCGCGTGGCGGCGTCCTGCAGCCGCGAAAGAAGGACTGATGCGACGAACTCGGCTGCTGCAGGGACGCACCGAGACTCGAGCAGCCACACAATTACGACAGCCAGCGGCGGCGGTGGACTGCAGCGTGGCCCGTTCAGCAACCGCCACCAGGGCTCCTTCTTCACGACGGTGGACGAGGCGCTGTACGAGACGCACACCCACCCGACCGCGTCACGCTCGCCGAATGCGGTTGTGCTGGTGTCTAGTGACGCGCCTCCCATGCACCCCATGGATGCGTTTCAGGCAAGCAAAGTCACGACGGAGTTGCAGCACCAACATCAAGGCGCCACTCACAACGGCAATAACAACAACAACCGAGATACGCGGCGAAGGCCGACGCTGCCGGTTTCGTGGAATTCTTCACCACCAGAGAAGACGAGCACAGAGCTCAGCGGCGACCATGCAGCGTTAGCGGAGTACGTACTCCTACCCAGGAGAGATATGAGTCCTATGATGCCGTCGGTGGCCACGGCCAAGAGCACGCCGGCGAGCAACAGCGGCGTCGGCGATGCAAAATGCCGGGGTGATACGCGGGACGGCGGCAAGGACTCACGGCTACAGGAACAGGGCACTCGCTTTCTCGGGTCTGCCAACCCGAGGCCTGACATCTTGCTCGGGAGGGACGTCAGGGAGGGCGACACCCGTGACAACGAAGGCGGCCTCTACCCGAGCATGGTATGGATAAAGGCGAAGCAGCTCTCCAGTGCACCATCTTCGGTACCGACGCCCCATTCAAGTGCGAAGCCGAACACCAAACGGTTCAACTTTCGAAGTCGCATCACACCACGCGGACACGGGGCCGCCACCGCGCCGGTTGCGGGTGCAACTGCGAGCAATCAGGCACAAGCTGTATCTGATCGCCGCTGCACAGATTCGACGGCTTCTTCCCTCGAGGCGCCTGGCGGCACTGGCTTCGGTGCCACGGATTCTGTAACGAACTGCACCGCTGATGCCGGCGGCGGCGACCGTGCTGGACACAACGCTGTCGTGATAGACTGGGACGATTACGGCCTCCTGGCGTGGGCCATTGAAAGTCCTCTTAGAGCGTACCTCGAGTCTGTCGCAGCGTTCGGTGCGCCAGGCGGCGACGGCGGCGCGGTTGCAGCGAACAAATCGGTGAAGGTCACCGACAGCGTGTCCTCGCACACGACCAGCAAGAAGGCTGCGCTGCCCATCTCCATGAAGGCTTCTTCTACGAAACCGACGCGTAGATGGACCGACAAGGTCAGACCCCGCCGCGGCGAGAGCCCGCACACGGCCGTGACGTTTGTCGAGGAAACCGGCCCGTTTGCCCCCGTCAACGGTGACAAGACACCATCCAGCGGCGCCACTCTGGCTGCGCCGCAGTGTGAACCGGTGCCGAGCACCCCGCCGCATCTGCTAGCGACGATGGCGGCTGTGACGACTGAATTTGGTCGCCCACAGTCGCCGCCGACCGCTTCGCTTCTGTCTCCCCCGACGTACAGCATGCTGGCCGTCACGACGGGCAAAGTGGCTGGTAGCAGCACCCCTGCGGCGGCCGCGCCACCGTCGAGTGTGAGCGGCGAGCCTTCTGTTGCCACCACAGCGGCCGGCCCGCGTGCGGCGCCTTCCCACACCTTGAGCCGCCCCGGCGAGTACTTCAACAGCTTCCATACCAACCTAATTATCACTGGTTCCCTGGGCGACGAGGACAACGCGAGTGATGCCGTGCTGGTGTCCCCGCTGCCGAACATGTCAAGCCCGGCTGGCGCGGAAGGGCACATGACGGACGCCGATCAACGCCGTCTGAGCAGCATCAGCGGTGGCAGTCGCCAGAACCATCCTACGATTCCGTCGTTTCAGTGGCCAGGCCAACAGCGGCAGCAACGGAACGGTGGCCGGATGGGTCCCCACATCTTGATTCCTTCCTCATCCGCGTCTTCCTCTGCAGCGGCGGCCAGCACCTCCGCTGCATCTACGGCTCTCGCGTGGAGGGAGATGGCAGGCGCTCAAGGCAGCACGCTTGCCACCTTAAAGGACGACTATGAGCTGCTTACGGTAGGCACGGACGTAAGCAGCTCCAACGGAGGGGGTACTGGCGGATTTGTGACTTTGGAAGCACGCGCGAACCTCTCCGCGGAGACTCAGTCGTCCCCCGCGAACTTGGGGCAGGCTGCATCTGGGCCCCCTATTATCGAAGACCCGCGCGAGGTCGGCTCTGTAGACAACAGCCGCCGCCGCTCAGAACCAGCCTCCATTGTAAGCGCCGAGGAAGTGCAGCCACCTCGGGATAGGCGTAAGTCGTCGCACTGGCGCCGGCACGCATCTCCGGTAGAGCGGTGAAGGGAACGCTGCTCTTCGCGACACAACCCGGCTCATTTTGCATACAGGACGCTAGCGTCTGCGGCGGTTCTCATCCTGAATACAGCTATCGTGGGCGGACTACTTCCTTCTCGGCTACCGCGCTGGCCTGGCCTGTCGATCAGGCAGAAAGAGCTCGCCGCTGCCACCTGCGTAAAATACTATGCCAGTGCTGACGAAGGCGGCAACATCGAACTCCGGGGAAGGCGGGGCACGCCACAACTCGGCCGGCACGCCACCTCAGAAAACCCGTCCTCGTTCCCCGTCTCTCGAAGGTCGCAGCGACACGCGATCCTCGCGAAGTGCATGACCATGTAAGCGAGCGAGGGCGTACGCTCGCCCCACTTTAAAGCGTGCGTGCCACCTCAACGGGACAGCATAGGTGTGCGTGCATTGATGTCGATGTGCGCGCACCCCCTTGTCGTTTGCCCTTATCGGTAGTTGGCCCACTCCCACCTTTCACTTCGACCTGTGCGGCTCATCCCCTCCTCCTCCTCGTCTCCGGCGCTCCTTGTTGGCTTTCGCGACAAGGAATAGGGAGCAGAGAAGCACCAAACAACAGCCGTCGGTTCTTCGTTGTGTGTCTCTGACTTTTTCTGCTGTCCACGTCGGCGTATCTATGTGCGTGTGTTCTGTGCCTGCGTGAGTGGGGACGGCCTGCGCGATACCGGGGGTGGTCCGTGTACAGGCGCGCAGACGAAGCACCGTCATCTTTTCACCTCACCATTCCCCTTTTCTTTGTCTGTATGTGTACGCATGTATGCACTCTGCTGGTGCGATGCACAGCGGCATGCGCAGGCGAAGAGACGACGAAAACGGCAAGGAAAAAATGGGCGGCCGCTCCATGCGTGTCCGGGAAAGGAGGGGATAGAGGCAGAGCGCGCTTACACCACCTCTTACCCGAGTTCCCTTCTCTTTCCTGCACCACCTCTTCTCTGTGCAGTGTGCCCATCTCCCCCCCTCCTCCTCCGGCGTTCTTCTTCACAGGGCTTTGTAAGGTGGGGCGGGGTGCGGTGGTGGTGGCCGTGCCACATTTCTCCCTCGCACTTTTCGCGTTGCGTCGTTCGTTGCGTTTCTGATTACGGGCGTTTCAAAACCGTTTCACCGTCGTCTCTAATGGCGCTTTTCATGCCTTCCGATGTGTCGGTTATGTCGGTGGCCATCCGGGGCAGATGTCCGAGTATGCCGACCGCACGAGGGTCCGCCAATCAAAGCACGCAGTGCAGCGTTTCGTGCCTCGGCGAACACCTTTCGTTTTCCAGGAAGCGGCTGCAAACACCGCGACCGCAAGCGCTGCGTGCATTGGGTGCCCCTCTCGCTCTTTCTCTCTCACCCGTCTGCTTTACGCTGTCTAAACAATGCGCCGTGTCTCCTCTCCGCTCCCCCTTTCCCTGCTTCCCTTCACGCTTCACATCTGCCGACATACTCGCGCGCCTTCGCTGCTGCGGCTGCGGTGGCCTCTCCTTTCCCGAATCCTCGCTCACACTCCCCCCCCCTCTCCCTCCGGTGTGGGTCTTTGGGCGCCACGCGTTGCCGCTCGACGTTTCGCTCTCCTTCCCCTCCGTCCCCCTACCTGAAACGCACACCACCACCAGCAATCAACAGCAACCAACACGCACCACGCACCACGCACCACCACCACAGCCGCTGCGCACAACGGGCCCGCTTCGCTGTGATTTATTTTTCTTTCGAAAACGGGAAGGACAAGCGCAGAGCAAGCAGAGAAGGAAAAGGAGCAAGTACGTGCACCCCACACACTCCGCTCATTGTATCTATTCATTTCGACGACGCATCGGCTCCCCCCTCCCCCTCCCCCTTGCAGGTATCATCACGGCGGCGCCTATATACACACACTGCTACTTGCCGCGCTGCGCATTTTTGTTTGCGCTGACGAGTGTGCTGGGTTCTCGGCCCATTCTGTGTTCCCAATCTGCTCACGCTCTCCTCGCACACGTGAGCACGGAAGACGACTCGAGTCCCTCGACGGACTTGTCCGAGATTCGCGTGAGGAAAAGAGTGTGTGTGTGTGTGCACGGCTGCACGAGCAACTTGCCTCGTTACACGGCATTTCTGTCGTTTAGGAACAAGTCATGCCGTCCGCGAAGGAGGTAGCGGAGGCGCGCGCCTACGCGCAAGCGCAGGAAGAGGCCGCCGACAAGCGCAAGCTGCAGAACATCACCGAGGCGGAGCTGAATGAGCTTGACACCCTCACGAACGACCAGCTGCGCACACGCGCGCGCAACCTGCACCAGGAGACGCAGACACTCCGTAGCTTCGAGAACCGCTCGAAGCAGGAGTTGATCTCCCTCAAGCGGGACGTGGAGATGGGCAAAAAGCGTGTCAAGGAGAACAACCGCCTGCCTTACCTCGTCGCGAGCATTGCCGAAGTGCTTGACTTGAGCGACGACGAGGACGAGGCAGAGGAGCTGGCCGTCGGCCGCAAGAAGCCGGAGCGGAAGCAGAAAAGCGCCGTGGTAAAGACGACGAATCGGTACACCGTGTTCCTGCCGGTCGCCGGCCTCGTTGACGCGGAGCGGCTGTCGCCGGAGGATCTTGTAGGCGTGAACAAGGACACATTCCTAGTGCTCGACACGCTGCCGCCGGACTACGACAGCCGTGTCAAGGCGATGGAGATCGACGAAAAGCCGAAGGAGAAGTACACAGATGTCGGTGGACTGGATAAGCAAATCAACGAGCTGATTGAAGCTGTCGTGATGCCCATCACGCACAAGGAGCAGTTCGAGAAGATTGGCATCCAGCCCCCAAAGGGGGTACTGCTGTACGGGTCGCCCGGTACGGGAAAGACGATGCTGGCGCGTGCCTGTGCGGCAGCGACGGACGCATGTATCCTGCGCCTTGCCGGGCCGCAGCTGGTGCAGATGTTCATCGGCGACGGTGCCCGCATTGTGCGCGACGCGTTTGCTCTTGCGAAGAAGAAAGCGCCTTCCATTATTTTTATCGACGAGCTCGACGCCGTCGGCTCGAAGCGCTCGGACGAGGGCAAGCACGGCAGCCGCGAGGTGCAGCGCACCATGCTAGAGCTACTCTCCCAGCTGGATGGCTTTGGCAGCAGCGACGATGTGAAGGTGATCGCCGCTACCAATCGCATTGACGTGCTTGACCCGGCGCTGCTGCGCAGTGGCCGCCTAGACCGCAAGGTGGAGTTCCCAATGCCGGACGAGGAGGCGCGCGCCAGCATTTTGGAGATCCACTCGCGCCGCATGAATCTCGACAAGGACGTGAATTTCAAGGAGCTTGCACGATGCACAGATGACATGAACGGCGCGCAGCTCAAGGCTGTGTGCGTCGAGGCTGGCATGCTGGCCCTGCGCCACGATCGCACGTATGTGGCACACGAGGACTTCGTTGAGGGCGTGGCCGCGGTGCAGGCGCGCAAGAAGACGAACCTCAACTACTATGCATGAACGCACATTCACACGCGCACTTTCTCTCTCGCCCCTTTGTTTTTCGTCTGTCCCTCTCCCCCCTCCCCCGTGGTGCACCGATCACTGCGAAGCGCCACTTCGTCCCAGGACGGAGAGAAGGAAACAGCAGGGGAAGAGAGCGGGCAGAGGTCGCAGGCTGCACAACACCAGTGCGTATTACCAGTCAAACGAGGGTGTGTGTGTGTGTGTGGGGGGGGGGGAAGACGAGGAAGACAGACGAAACAGAATGCAGAAGAGAAGGGAACACGGCCACACATGCGTGCGCTCACTCACAGAGACGGGGGAGGGGGAGGGGTGCAGTTGTCGCGCTTGTTTGTCGTTTTGTGTGTTGCTTGTGAGGACAAGAGGGCTGTGATATGGCGCTGATCCATTTCTTTGTTCCTGTTCTGTGCGTGATGACATGCCGGCCGTGGAAGCGCACCACTCATGTAGCCAAGAGGATTGTATGCATGTGCATGCGCATGCGCACGTGTATATGTGCCCCTCTCTGTGCCTAAACTCAACCTTTCCATAAAAGTGGCGTCTTGACATTCTTGCTCACGCACACACGTGCACACGCATGCTGGCATACTTAGGTGCACGAGTCCACGGATGCGTGCAAGAGACAGACGCATTCGCTCGCTTCCCTTTTCTCCCACCATGTCTGTCGAGCACTTTTCACACTTCATGCATTCCGCGCGTGGTTTGCTTGCTTTTTTTTTTGCTTCGCTGAGTTTGCACATTCCCTACCCGCCCCCCGGCTGCATTCACTTGACGCTCTCTCTCTTTCCCTCCCCTTCCCCTCCCCCCTTTTTTCAGTCTTTGTCTCTCCGTCACGTTCTTATCGTGGAATATGCGTCTCCTGAGCTGTCGGTGCGTCTGTGTGGATGTATGTGTGTGTGCCTTGCGGCCATGTGGGGTAACATGATGGCGGCTAGACCTCATGTGGTGGGAGACGCGGCTCGTACCTTTGGTTTGCTGTGTACTTGCAGGTGACTCTATTCGCACATGCTCCATCGTTATGAGCTGTGTGATAAGCCCCCCCCCCTCCTCCTCCCCTTCCCCAAAGTGTTTTTCCTTTTCGCATTCGGGAGCGAGAGCGGGGGAAAAGAACAGCCATTAACGAGGAGGAGGAGCCACGATGCTTAGTGTGTGAGATGGCTGCCCAAACTGCCGTGGGTGGGGCGTGATGTGTGCTAGAGGGCACATGTGGCTCATGCCTTCTTCCCTCCTCCTCCATGAAAGTCGCTGCACTTCGAGCGCACATGAATGCCTTGCGATCGGACCGCAAAACACAATCGCCAACTTTACTTTTCTCTGTGTGTGTGTGAGCAACGCTGGCTCCACTGGGTGGATGGATGCCGGGGACGGCGCTCAAAGCCAGCTCCCAGAGCCGGTCCACTACGCCGGGGGCTCTACGTTCGATGGCACAGCAGGAGAAATACGCCGCTGCGTCGGTGCATGCGCTTGCGAGTTCTCCACTCCGCTACTCATTCTCACCTCCTCCTTCACTTGCCCTTCCCAAATTGCCTGCTCCTCGCCGCTTTCTCACGCATGCTCTCGCACGCTCGCTGGTTACACCGAACACGCATGCATACACGCGTTCGCGTACCCGCACTCCTTCACGATGTATGGCATCGCCGTCGTCTGGTTATTATGTCGTCCTTTTCTGGCGATGCGGTGCTGCATCTTTTCCTCCATCGCTTGTCGACATGCACACACACACACACACACACACACACGCACGAAAAGAACAGCCAACTCTCGACGTGTTTTCTCACCTTATTGCGTGACTCAAGCACGCAAACCCACAACACGCATCGGATCCACTGGGAAGATTACGCCGTGTGTTGCACTTGCAACGTCTATCCTCATCTCTCCTCTACGAGCGTCGGCGTGTCAGGGGTGCGTGTCTCTCCATTGTGAAGGGGCCGCCGGAATCACCGTCTCTCTCTCTCTCTCTCGACTGGCGTGCGCGTGAGCGCGCTTCCGTGTCTCTCCTCAGCTCATATTTTATTGTTTCCTTTTGAACTCCTTTTCGTTTTTTTTTTTACCGTCTCTTTATTGGTGTGAGCGCCGTCTTTCCTCCTGTTTCCTGCACGAGCTGGCCATGCAGGCAGCTCGTCTCCCGACTCGGATTGCCACCGGCGACGGTGAGGATGCGCCGCAGCCTCCACCTGTCCACGCCCCGGCGCCCCCCGCCGCCACGGACGAGCAAGTGACGGATCAACCCCAGCAGGCTGTAGGCGAGGCGACGACGCCGACGGACCGGGCTGGGTTTCAGCCGCCCTCCGCCGAGGCCCTGGCTGCTCGGCAGAGCCGCAATAGCGCCGGCGCGGAGAAGATGGGCGGCGGTCAGCGGCTGAGAGACCACACGACGGCCCAGCGCCGCCTCATGCAGGATTACCGCACGTTCCAAAAGAACATGGCCGAGGGCACCAGCTCCAACATCACCGCGCTGCCTGTGGATGGTGACTTCTTCCACTGGCACGCCGTCATCTCGGGCCCCTGCGACACACCGTGGGAGGGCGGCCTCTTCAAGCTGGACCTAATCTTCGGCGACGACTATCCGTTCTCGCCGCCGAAGGTCCGCTTCCGCACCAAGGATGTCTTTCATCCCAATGTATACGTTGACGGCAACATCTGTATGGACACACTGAAGAGCAGTTGGCAATCATCGCTTAACCTAGAGGCGCTGCTGATATCGATTCAGTCCCTTCTGTCAGACCCAAACCCACTCTCTGCCGCCAACGGGGCGGCGGCGCGGCTCCTGACGGAGAACCGTAGCGCCTACGACGAGAAGATACGCGCCTTGGTGGAGGAAAGCCTTGAGCAGAGCTTTTCCATGGATGATGATAGCGATGACGCGGAGGTGGATGAGGGGGACGTGTAGTCTCCCTCCCGCACTGCGACAGGTGCGGTGTGTCAGCATGTACGTGTCTTGTGCATGCATGTGTGTTGTGTGTGGTTCGTTCCCTGGTTGTGCTTCTCATTTCTTTTCCGTTCTTTTATTGTTTTCGTGCTCTTTTCTTTATGTGTGTGTGTGTGTGCACCCCGTTATGCCTCTTCTCCCCTCTGCCATGTCCCTCTTTCTGTCGTCCTGGCCCTATCCCGCCCCGGCTCTTTTCCATCCCCCGCCTCCACCCCTCCGTGACGCGCTCCTGTGTCTTCTCTTCGAAAAAAGGCAAACATACAGTTGTGCTTTAGCTTGTTGTAGCCCCTCCCACCTTTCCTCTCCCCTCTTCTCTCTCGCTTCCTTCTCCAGCTCACTTACATTTTCCTCGCGCCTACTCTTCTCTGTGCTCTGTGCTTCTTGTTGTTTTCGTTTTGCGTGTGGTACGTCTCCTCGCCTCCATCTCCCGCCTCGTGCTCACACCGCACTATTAGCGGGATGGGCACACGCACACACCGAGAAGGAGAGGGTGGTGGGACGGCTCCCCTATCGCTGCGGTCTGCGTGCCTGTGTGTATGCGTGTATGTGCCTGGTTTTCCCACTTACACCATCTCCGCTCCCTCCATCCTCCCCTCTCTTTGCTTTATCAATCGATGCTGACCCTGAGAATAGTGCGTCTTGCTGCTGCTGCTGCTGCTGCTCTCTTTCTCTCTGTGTTTCTTGGATAGCCAATCATATTGTTTTTGTGCCTCCGGGTATCCCCATCCCCAATTCTGTCTATTCACCCGTCCCCCTCTTCCCATCCCCTCCCCTCCCCCCTCACACACACCCCTCTCCCAGATCACTGCCTCCGTTGTTGCGTTTTTGTGCAGCTAATGTGTGCCGTTTTGCGTGTGTGTGTATGGGGAAGAGGAACCGTTTCACGCCGCATTCTAGTCATCTCCTCATACATCCCGACGGTTTGCGTGTGTGTATATATATATCTTGCCACCCCCCCCCTGCTTGCTTACTCGACGGCTTCATCGCATCTGCATATCACTGTCTCTCCTCTCCTCCCTCCTTCTCCTTTTCTCTGTGTGTGCCTTGTGCGTGTGTGTGTGTGTGCGTGTGCCGGTGCGTAGGCAACACGGCGAGTGGGACGGGTGTTGTTGCTGCTGGCGTCTTCGTTTTTTCGTGGTTTCTGTGACGACAAGGAGGTTTTCTGTACGCCTGGGCTTGATTCGTCGTCTTGCATCGTTGCTCGTGTGCGTGGCGTCGTTATATTTACTTTGCGTGGCATGTCTCCCCGGACTTGCTTGGTATGCTTCGATTTTTTTTTTGTTTTGGGCCGCTCTGAGTCGTGCGGGGATGCCTTGCTCATCGCTTCGCATCACCCTGCTCCTGCTCCTTCTCCTTCCGATATGGGTGCGTGTGCGTGTCTGTGTGGGTGTGTGGGTGGGGAGGGGGCGTTCTCGGGCCCATGGCGGGCCCGGAGCACAAGCGGGAAAAGGACGGGAATGAAGAATTAAAAAAAAACAAGCATGTGCGGCGCGCGTGTAAGTGTGTCTGTGTGTCTGTTTCTCGTCCGCTTCATCGACGTTGATATGCTCACCGGGGCTGGCGGATGTGGTGTGGGGTCGGTGCCGACACAACAGAGTGGAAAGGAGAGGCGGGCAGGGAATCATGCAAGGTAAATGGGCAAAACTAGCAGAGGAAAACGAGAGAAAGTTTGCGAGGTACCGTCGTGGATAGAAAAGGTGGGCGTGACGGAGCGGAGAGGAAGGGGAGTGCCAGCCAATGTCTTCCTACCGGCGCCTCCTCTGAGTATGATTGACGGAAGATGCTTTTCACCGGCTAGCGCGCGTTGAGCTGGTTTCGCTGCTGCTCTTGCCAATTTGCCGTGCTCTAGCGCTTGCTCTCGTATTTTATTTCCTCACATCTTTCGTTCTCCCACCTCCCTGGTGTCTGCCGGGCACACTTCACCGCGGTGTCAGGGCCCAGCGCCCACTCTTTGTGGGCAGGCCAAGTAGCCTGCAGCCTGCCCATGAGCACGGCTGTGGACTCTTGGTGCCAGCGGACAGGTGTGGGCTGGCGCTGTGCCGGTGACACCAACGGTCATGATGACGCTTGGACCAGCTCACTGCGGATCATGCCGACGATTCAACGAATGCGCGCATCCACCTACTGCCTTTCTGCCTTTGCTGCGCTGCGGTGGTGCTGAGCGTGGTCCCGGGGCCTAGCCTGCGCTGTACGCAGCGGCATTGCGGTGGGCTGAGCGGCGCCAGGCGGTGCTGGCCGGCCCTGCTGCTTGGCATAGCCGTGGCGTGCAGCAGATGCAGATGAGCTGTGGTTGTGCATGCGTGTGTGCGTTGACTTGTTCGTGGTGGACGGGCACGTAAAGGAACGCAGAAGGGAGAAACGCTTTTACCCCTCTATGACTGTTTCAACTGGCGACGCGCTTCACCTCTGTCGGTTGTGGTGTAGCCGTTGCCATGCAGCCAGGCGAGCGCTCGCCTCTCCTACGACTCTCTGCCTCCCTTCTCTCCGCTGATCTCTCGCGTTCCCGCTGTCTACTTCAAGAACACCGTGTTTCGTTACCAATGATCAACGAGCACGTCTACCTGATCAGTGAGGATCTGGTCTTGGTGCCGTACCTGGCGCCGTTTGTGCCACGCTACCATGAATGGATGTGCGACCCGGAGCTGCTCGCGGCCACTGAGAGCGAGCCCTTGTCCCTGGAGGAGGAGCGCGAGAACCAGTTGTCGTGGCTGCAATCCACAGACAAGATGACGTTCATCCTGCTAGCGCCGGCTACAGCTCATCATGACCACGCCTCTGCCGTCGGAGGGGACCGTCTTTCTAGGGGTGCAGAGGAGCGGCAGCGGCGGCAAAAAGATGAAGGCACCCATGCTGGGCTCGTGCGCTTGTGTGGGATGGTGCCGCCACTCGAAGAGGTGTTTGCGACCGCGTCGTCGTCGCCGATTGCCTCTCTCGCGTCTTTTTGCCTCCCAGCCCCTGCTGTGTCGTACCCGGGCAGTATCGTCACCACCGCAGATCACACGCGCACCGTGTCGGAGTTGCATTCCCCGCGAGAGAGAACGAGCACATTCGGCTGTGCGTTTCCGCTCTTGAAGCGGTACGCTCCTTCGCAGGTGAAAGAGCTCTTCAGCAGCGACGCATCTTCAGCTGTGTCGCAGCCGCAAGGAGCCTGTGCGAGAGCTGAGGAGGTGCAGCGCCGTGCGCTGGCGCAGCCGTACGTCATGATCGGTGATTGCAATCTCTTTTTGCTGGAAGAGGATGACGATGGCGGCGACGAGGCCAGTGACGGGGTTGCAGCGTTTGGCTGGCCGAGCTCCTGCGAACAGCAACAGCACCGCCGATCCCCCACGTCTGCTGCGATACCGTCGGACGGCAGCCCGCCGCTTACTCCGGTTTCCGCCTTGGCACCCTCGCGTACGTTCGAGGTTGAGGTGATGGTGGCCGACACAGCCTTCCGGCGTCGCGGGTTGGCTGAGGCTGCCGTCCGTATGATCATGCAGTATGCCGTCGCCGTCTGCGGTGGGACCCGCTTCGTGGCAAAAATCCTTGCTACGAACACCGGCAGCATCGCGCTTTTTACGGAGCGCCTCAAGTTCGCGCCGTTTAAGGAGGTGAAGGTGTTCAACGAGGTCCACGTTGCACGCTCGCTGAGGACGGAGAAGGAGCGCCGTGCGTGGGAGCTGGAGTGCCGGCGAAGCAGGTGCGGGCGCGCCGCGTGTAGCAAGGCTTCTCTGCACGGTCGAACGGCGAGGTGCGAAAGCCGTGCAGGTGCCGTGCCAGACGGCGCAAGAGGAACAGATAAGCCGGAGGAACCACCGTCCGCGTCGCCACCACACTCGCAGCAGGCCGGCTCGGAACTGAGCCACACGTACTGGTGCGCACCACTGGACGACGTGGTGGCGTCTTCGATTCGGGTCTTCACACAAGCGCCATAAGGCGAGCACGTTGAACACGTCCACGACGCAGCCAACTGCAGAGGCAGCACAGCTAGGAGCGAGGCAGATAAGGTGGAGGTGGTGCATGGAGCTGCCTCTCGTATGGATGTGGAGGCGGCCTCAGCGCTGCTACAACCCCGTTAACACAGTACCCTCTGACTTCGTCGCTCTCGCTCTCAGCATTCCGTTCTGTTTGCGCCGCTATCCACATCACTCTTCTCCCTTCGTCCTCGTGAAGCTGAGGCATTGAGGCAGCATGTCTTCGCGACAACAGCACGCGACCATCGGCGGCAGCGCACCAGCGTGCCTTTTGTGTTTACGCGTGCTACTCGATGCGCTTGCGGCGTTCTCACGTATTCGCCCGCCTCCCCCCCTCCTCCTCTCCTCCACCTCTCCTCATCGTCGCCCATGCTGCACACACGTGCTCTCGTGCGCGCTTCTAAACGCCTTCGTCGCTCTCTTGGCGATGGGTCTACAGAACGCTCTCGGTCTTGTCGCGGTATAGTGCTCATCTTGCCGAAGTCCGCCATCGCAAACACTGAGGCGGTAGCAATACACGTCGGTGTGCGACGAAAGACAGGCTTCGGCCCGGCTTCGCCAGCTCCTCTCCCCTCCTCCCGCCGCAAGCGGCCCTGTTCTTGTGTGCTACCTGCGCTCAGGTTGCACCATGAGCGCCACTCCGTTGTCGCCGTCCCTACAGACAGCCTTAACCAGCGTCTCTCCCACAACCTTAGCGACCCCGGCTGATACCGTAGCAGGTGCTACAGCTCCCGCTGCCGAGCGAGTTGTCCGCGATGGCGTCTCAAAGAAGCGCTACCGCGTGCGTGCCAACTACTTCCTTGTCGGCGATTTGGTCTGGGTGCGTCCTGCGAAGCTGCCGTACTGGCCGGCTGAGGTCGTTGACTGCGACGAGGCAGCAAACCGCGTACGAGCCCGCTTGATCGTACCACCTCCCGCGGCCGTGCTCGCGGCAAATCTCGCCGAGGAGCAGCGGAAGCATCGGGAGCGGCGGAGGCGCGAAGAGGCGCGGCTTTTCAAGATGCACAAGAAGGAGTGCAAACCGGCGTCGTCGACCCCGACAGGAAACGAGGTGCCGAGTGTCCACGGCCATTCATCGCCGTTGGGGCTTGGAGTGGATAGCGGCACCCTGTCCGCCAGCTGCGGTGCCGCCCCAGCGCCGCCGGAGCCTCAATCAGATGTGGTCACGGCCAATGGGAAGGTTGTGTACTTCTTTGACAAGCTACGCACAACGGAGGAGCTGGACGTCTGCCTGGAGAGTCGTCTGCAACGCAACAAGCACGACGTAACTCTCTATGCGGACGCCTTCACTCAAGCCGTCCTGCAGGCAAACCGGCTCGCGCGCATCTCTCTCAGCCCGGAGAAGCTGCAGCCATACGAGGTGTGCGCCGTGGGCATTGTGCACAGCCTGATGCGGGCCCATATTGAAGCGCCGCGCCAGCCGAACACCGGGACGTTCGAGCCACAGACCGGGCTTATTCGCCTCCGCACTGGGCTTGAGAACGCCGCGCGGGACTTGGCGGGCTTCGAGTTCATCTGGGTGCTCTNTCAGTTCTCATTCGCCGCCCCGATGGCTTCCGGGGAGGGGCAGGAGTCGGTGCGCAAGTTTCGCGAGGCAAGGGAAGCCAGTGCGTCTGCTACCGCAGGACCTGCGTCGGCGGTGCCGGACTCTGTGCCTGCTACTACAGAAAAAGCATCGCCGACGGCGGATGGACACGTCGATGCTTGCCACGACAGTGACGGCGAGGCGCTGTCGGCGTGGGCGCTCTCCTCTTTTCGGCGGCGGCAGGGGTTCGATAGGGCTGCCGGCTTCAAGACGATGATAATACCCCCTCGTGATGAGGAATGGCGCGGCGTCTTTGCTACGCGCAGCCCGCACCGGCCCAACTTTATTGGCCTCTCCTGTGTGCGCCTCGTCGCCGTGCATGGCCTGGACATTCACATAGCCGATCACGACTTGCTGCACGGCACGCCGGTGCTGGATATCAAGCCGTACTTGCCCTTCTGCGACGCCCACGCAGACGCGCGTGCGGGGTGGGTCGAGGCGCTGGACGCCAGCGGCAAGGGGAAGGGGGATCACAAGTATGATACGCAGACAACGCAGGTCCATCGAGTGACGCTCGAGTGACGGAAGGCGTGCGGCAGGATGGGCCCGTGGGAGATGAGCAAGACACGAAAAGAACGGAGGGCGCATCCTTTTCACCGTTTCAGTACGCAGCAGGTGTTCGCGGCATCGCACCTACCTCACATTACAACCGCCAGCTTTCGGGGAGGTATGCAGTGTAGCGCATGGTTCATTTTCTCGTGTAACGTGTAAGCAGACAGAAGAAGCGTAACAACACCGAAGAGGACTACACACATGCTTGTTGCTGCAGTGGTCGGAGACGAGACATCGAGCCAGTCGGATGGTGCGAAACGAACGGCGACATCTCGGAACTTCTATGGGGGAGAGCAGAGAGAGAGAGATGGACGGTGTGTGCGCGTATGTGCTGACGGTGCGTGCCGCTCTTGTAGTTCTCGTCATTCCTCTCCGTTCATGTGTACCGCCGCTCTTTTCCCCGTTTCTTGTTGCCGGCCTCCACCACCGGCCCTCACGTGCTACCCCTATCCCCATCATTCTCTCTCAGTCTCTTGCTCACTTGCAGAGGAGCCTATCGAATCACAACTGTTTTCGGAACACAGAGAAGGGAACTACACACCCGAGAGGAAGAAAAGAAGAAGGCCTCATACACGCACGCAACCGCCTCATCATCACCACCCCACCTCTCCTCTCCCACTTCTGCCGGTGTTGACACGGTAGAGACTGGTGCGGTGAGCTTTTTGTTGGGAGTCCTTTACCGAAGCCTGCACGTAGCGAAGCGCTTCTCTTTTCGGCCTTCCTCTCCGCCTCGGACACGGAGGGGGTCACGCAGGGACATACGCCCCCATTGCACTCTCTCGCACGTGTCTTCTCACGCTGCTCGCGTCCTCTGTGTGTGGCGTGGGATCGCTTTTTCCTCGCCCCCGCCGCTGCTTCTTCACTGCGGGCGCATCCGTGGCGCTTTTCCGTCTGATTCCTGTTGTGCGTTCACGTGGTGAGTGGATTCGTTCTGCTGCTCGCGTGTGCTGTAGTATTGTTAATCCGCTACCTTGGGTTTATCGCTACCGCGATGCCGCCATCCAACGACCTCCTTGGGCCGAGTGCCGGTAACCCCTTTTTGCGCAAGGCGCGCGTCACCTACAAACGCTACCTCGACGCGTCCGTGCCGCACCGTGGTCTGCGATGGTGCTTCTTCGCCTTTTTAGCGATCCTGTACGTGGCCCGCGTGGTCACCTTCGGTGGCTTCTACGTAATCACCTATGGCCTGTGCATTCACCTGCTCTACCTGCTCCTGCTGCTAATCACTCCGCTGTCGGACCCGGATGAGAGCGAGGGCACGCCGTTGCCAACGACACACATGGACGGCGACGAGTACCGCCCGTTTATGCCTAAGGTGCAGGAGTTCGTGGTATGGAAGCAGATGTTTACGGTGCTGTTCGTGTGCCTCTTCCTGACCATGTTTTCCTTTCTCGACATCCCCGTCTTCTGGCCGATTCTTGTGCTTTACTTCCTCATGCTGTTTGCGACGCAGGTTGGCGGGCGGGTGCGACACATGATCAAGCACGGCTATGTACCGTGGAACACCGGCAAGCCCAAGTTCGTGCCCAAGAGCACTTCGTGAGGAAGGGTGTAAAAAGGTGGTCGCTTGTTCATCTAGTCCTACACCCCCTACCTTCCTTCTGCCGGTCTGTGCCCGTCTGTCCTTCCCTTTCTGTCTCTGTGCTGCAGGTTTCAGTGTATGCATTACGTATCGGTCATCACCCCCCACCTGCTGCTGCTGCTCTCGGGCTCGCTGCCCGGATGGGGCCGGCAGAAAGACACGGGCAAGAGTCGAGCGCGCGTGAAGTAGAGGTTTGCGTCGCTGTCGCAGAGGATGAGCGAGCGGGGCAAAGAGCGGCCGACCCGGCGTGGGTGAAGAACGGAACATGCATAGCACCCCCACAAAAACGAATCGAAAGGAAGAGGCGGTGCGCGGTGAACTACAGAATGCGCCACCTGACCTCCCCCTCCCCCTTCCCATGCTGGCTTTGTGACCACCACTCCTTCATCGGCTCTCGTCTAAGTTGCTCTCGGCGTCGGTGGACGCTTGTGCGTCCGTCGGATGATACGAACTTGGATGTTTTATGACGCATCCCTGTTTCCCTCTGATGCGCTATGTTCGTGAGCGTGCGTTGCCGTGGGCTGTGTTGATGCCTATCGTTTGGCGTGGGCGGTCGTCTCGGCACCTCCCTCCCTCTTGTTTTTCACCTGCGTGGCTCTCTGCGTTCATGCGGACGGATGAGGACGTCGCGAGTGCACTTCCCATTTTGTGTGTGTGCGCGTGTGCGTGTTGCATTTTTTTGGTTGGCCCCGCCCTCCCTTTGGTTTTTGTTTGTTTCTGTTGGCGTGCCCATGTGCAGAGTCGCTTACCCCAAACAGTTTGCCCAGAGCAAGCGAGAGGGAGACGAGTACGCACGAATACACCTACACAATGGAGGAGGAGGGGGGGGGGAGGCTGCACGAAGTAGAGCGAAAACACATCGAAAAGAGGGGATGCTCAGGGGGGCTGCGTGGTTGCAGGGCGGCGCCGCACGCTTTTCCTATCCGTCCCCCGTCCCCCGTCCCCCACAGACTCACAGGCCCGTCGGATGTGCGACGCGTGCTTGTCGAAATGCGGGGCACCGGGCAGGGGCGGATAAGAAATGCCAAGCCGTGTGAGGTGCTTACCCTGCTTGCCTTGGCGTGCGCAGGTCACCCACACTCCTTACGGAGAAGACAAACCAACACCCACACCCGTACATACGGACAGGCGAGAAGATGCCGTTACCCCCGCTCCCTCCCCGAAGGCCCCTTATGCGCGCTGCACCTGTACTCCGCCTTCTGGTGCTTCATCTCTGTAGCATTGAGTGTTTGTCAGCGAGGCGAGACGGACAGGCTGCAGCTTCTCTGAGTTGCAGACTCGATGCTGAAGGAGGCCGAGAGGTGGAGAAGTGTGAGTGTGTGGGAGGGTGGCGGCATGCGATGAGTGACAGCTGCGCGCAGTCACTAGATGTTTTTGTATCATGCGCGCCAGCAGGCACTACCGCCACCCTTTTCTCTTACACATTTGCCTTCTCGGTTGACGATCTCGTACGCGTTTTGGCGTCGTGGCTTTGGTGTTTCTGTTAAACGTCGCTCTGGTTGCTGTTAACGACCCGGTCAAATACACTGACAAGCTCACTGATGCATGCGGGGTGGACATCTCCATGGACCCTCCTAACTCGTACCCCTTGTCGGACAGCAGCAGTGCGTATTCAGGAGCTGACAACGCAAGCATCGTACCACCGACTCGCTGACCACTCGTTTTTGTTGTTGTTCTTGTATGCCCCTGTGCGCAGACTTGGCTTTTTGGCGCTGCCGTGACAAGGGATTTCTCTGCTAGCTCCCCATCTTCGGAAAACGCTTCGCAGCACGGCGCGCTCTATCTGCCACCCCATCACCCTGCCCGTTGCGCTCGCTCTCCCTATCCGCCTCTCGTCTCTCTCCTCTCTGCGTGTGCGTGTGTGTGTGTGTGTCTGCGGTTTGTGCGACTGCCTGCTGCTCTGCCCGTGTATGGGTGCGCCTTGGTTGGTGAGTACTGTTCATAGTTGTGTGCCTTGCAGTTGTTTTACGCGTCATCTGGGGGACGTCTGCGCCAATTTCTATCTCTGCTCTCACCTCTGCTCTCCCTCCTTCATCTACTACTTGATCGAAGGAGGAGTGCCGCCGCCGCCGCAGCAGCAGCAGACTCGCTCAAGAGCAAAACACAGATTCAGTGGAAGAAGGAACGAAGGAAAACGAACATCCTCGGGATCACTGGGACGTGGGTGAGCTAGGCGGAGAGACAGAGACCCAGACGCAGAGGCAAAAGTACAGAGGGTGCTGCGGACACCCCATCGCATACACATAGCGCCCACCTGCTTCGTCCCCACCGCACTCTCCTCCCTTCAAGTGACACCCATCGCTCTCCTAGACAGCCAAAACCGGCGCCATGTCAAACGAGAAGGGCGCGTGCCAGACCAAGAACACGGTCCGCGTGAAGGAGGACGACAAGGAGGAGAAGGAGATCATCCCGCTAGACAAGGATGACATCGCGCTGCTGAACCTATACGGCTCCGGCCCCTACCACGCAAGCATCAAGGAACTCGAGGAGTTTGTGAAGTCGCACGTGGAGGAGCTGAACAAGATGGGCGGCATGAAGGAAAGTGAGATGGGTCTCGCGCCTGCTGTGCAGTGGGACCTGAACAGTGACCAGAAGGTGCTAGAGCGCGAAAATCCACTGCACGTTGGCCGCTGCGAGCGCATCCTCAACAAGGGCCAAGACGATGCCCGATATGTGATCAGCATCCGCGAGCACGCCAAGTACGTTGTCACTATCGGCGAGCGTGTTGCACCAGAAGATATTGAGGAGTCCATGCGTGTTGGCATTGTCATGGGATACAGTAAGATCCAGATCGAGATCCCACTGCCGCCGCGCATCGACCGATCCGTGTCGATGATGCAGGTAGAGGACAAGCCCGACGTGACCTACGCCGACGTCGGCGGTGTCAAGGAGCAGATTGAACGCATTCGTGAGGTGGTGGAGCTGCCCATAACGCACCCGGAGAAGTACACGCAGCTTGGCATTGATCCCCCAAAGGGCGTGCTGCTCTATGGCCCTCCCGGCACCGGCAAGACGCTGCTGGCCAAGGCCGTGGCAAACCGCACGGATGCCACGTTCATTCGTGTGATCGGCTCTGAGCTAGTGCAGCGGTACATTGGCGAAGGCGCGCGCATGATTCGGGAGATCTTCCAGCTGGCGCGCACAAAGAAGGCGTGCATTATCTTCTTCGACGAGGTCGACGCCGTCGGCGGCAGCCGCGGCAGCGGCGACGGCGATGACGAGATTCAGCGCACCATGCTGGAGATGGTGAATCAGATGGACGGCTTCGACTCACGCGGCAACATCAAGGTAATCATGGCGACGAACCGGCCCGACACGCTAGACCCCGCCCTGACCCGGCCGGGGCGCATGGATCGCAAGCTGGAGATTGGCCTGCCGGACTTGGAGGGCCGCACGAACATCCTGCGCATCCACTCGCGATCTCTTTCGTGCGAAAAGGATGTGCGGTTCGAGTTGATTGCCAGGCTGTGCCCAAACACCACCGGCGCTGATCTGCGGTCGGTTTGCACGGAGGCTGGCATGTTCGCCATCCGCGCCCGCCGCAAGACAATCACCGAGAAGGATTTCTTAGACTCGGTGAACAAGGTAGTGAAAGGCCAGCACAAGTTCAGCGCCACTGCCAAGTACATGGTGTACAACTAAGCGTCGTAGGGCGGATACTCTGCGGCGATGAAAGGAGAGGAGAAGTGGCTGCGCATATGTATGAATGCTTGCGTGCGCTTGTATGTGTGGATGATGCTGCGTGTGACGCCGAAGCAACGACACTCTCTGTCGAACCGCCACCAGGAAACAGCACAAAACAAACGATGTCAGTGGCAGAGCAGCGGAGCGCGACATGCAGCAGAGGGAGTGAGGGGAGGCCAAGTGTAAATCGAAAAGCGGACAGAACCGGAAGGGCAGTGTGTGCTGGTGGGAGGGGAGGGTGTGCAGGTCGAGGAGAAGACAGTGTCATAGCAAATGCACACAGACACACATACAGCACATCGCATGCCCCCCTCCCCACATCGCCCTCTCGGCCGCTCTCCTGCGACGATCTTGTTCTCTCTTGGGCTTGTGGCGGTTTTCTGCACAGTGGCGGTCGGTTTCACGTGCCACCGCTTCCGCCCCCCTCCTCCTTCCCGCAAACGTCTTGACATCACAGCGAGCCGTTTGTTGTCTTTTCTGCGTTTTTAAAATCATTATTCGTATTGGCGTGTTGTGTGTGTACGAGATAGAGAGGAAAAAGGCAGCCGTGCACCTTCCGACCTTCCTTGCCCCTCCCCCCCTCCCTCTCCCCCGATCCCCTCCAGCCTCGCCCCCGAGGCACGCTTCTGTTTTGATTGGTGCGTTCTCACCATGAACAGCAACAAAGAAACGACAAAGACAACCGCCCGAGAGCCGCAAAGGACGAAGGGGCGATCATTTTACTCGACACCGATTGTGGTCTGGGGCGGGACAAGGCAGCACGGGCGGCGTGTGGTGGCGGGGGTACAAGCAAGGGCAGCCGCCTCGCTTGGTCTCTCTTGCCAGCCTTCCTCTTGCCGTCTATTTTCGGTTTATGCGTATTCCCTCCCGTCCAGCATGATGTGGTGTGCACGCCAGCAGGCCTGCATGTGCCTCTGTGGGTGTAGCGAAGTCGAGCCCGTGCCACGTAGAGACGGCATGGAAGAGCGTCGAGAGGGAGTGCGATAAGCGTTGTGTTCGTGTGTGTGTGTGTGTGTGTGTGACGGCGTAGCAAGTCTGTGCGAGAGACTGCCAGCGACTCCTTTCTGCTTTTACTTCCGATTTTGTTTTCTCATTCCTCCTGCTTTCGCACTCTCCCCCCTGCCGTCATAGCAGCAGCCTGTGACATTCCCCTTCATCTTTCCTCGCCTGCTTCGGGTCTTGCCAAGCCCGGCTGGACACCGCAGCTCTGTCAACTCGGCCCCTTCACGAGAGCCCCTAATGCGCAGCTGCATACTCTTCAAACAGGAAGGCACAAGGAAAGGTAACACTGGTTTCTCTGTCGCCCCTTCTCGCCTCTCCGTGTGTTTGTGTGTGCCTTCACGTATCCGAGGAGCGGGGTGTGCATGGCTGTGATGGAACGCAACCGTTGAGAGCGCAGCGCACGTGCCCCCCTCCCTCCCATTCGATTAGACTCATACACAAGAAGAAAAAGAGAACAAGGAAGCGGCAAGCCGTCGTGTAACACATCTTTTAGAGAGGCGATCACACTCGCCACAAGCGGTACGCAGCTGGCGCGTGGCTACCTCGTTCAAGGGTTGCGCGGAAGTGCATAGACACCATCTATGTGTATACCAGAAACAAGCGGGTAGAGAGTAGAGAGAGGGCGGTACTTCACTGGAAGGGAAGGCGAAGGGGCGCTTGGCGACAAGACCGAGTCGACTCGCTGCACCGCCCTCCTCCCTCTCCTCCTCTCTTCTCTTCGCTCGTTCCGGTGCGGCTTCCGACGACACGTTGCTTTACACACATACACGCGCAAACACACACACGCACACACAGAGACACAGACACGCATCCTTGGTTTACCTTTCGTTTTCTTTTTGTTCTATCAGCATCGGTTGTGTGATGACTTCGAAGCAGACGGCGAGCTCGATCGAGGTGGCCGTCCGTGTCCGCCCCATCCGTGGAGAGATTCGCGAGTCGAGGACTGCCTGGCATGTCGACGCGACATCCCTCACGGAGATCGCCCAGCCGGATTGCGCCTTTACTTTTGACCGTGTCTACGATATCGCCGCGACGACGGCAGAGGTGTACGAGCGGAATGTGCGTGGCAACATCGTGGCGCGAGTGGCGCAAGGGTATAACGGTACTGTGTTCGCCTACGGCCAGACTGGGAGCGGCAAGTCGTACACCATGTTCGGCGACACCGCGAACCGTTCGCCTGGGCTTATCCGCCTTGCCGTCCACGACCTCTTTGAGGCGCTCGGTGCGGAGCAGCAACAGAAGCCCTACATGCACACGGAAGTGTTTGTCTCTGTGCTGGAGATCTACAACGAGCAGCTGCGCGACCTACTCCGAGGCGGTGACGCCGGTGGGGGCGGTGCCAACGGTGCACCATCCGCCACCTCTGCTCGCGGATGGGCGTCTGCGTCGTCGCCATCGACCACAGCGCCTCTCTCGGCATCGCCGCCGGTGCTCAGCATTCGCGAGAATGCGTACGGCGTGTACGTGCACAACGCCCTTCGCATGCAGGTCGTGTCGGAGCAGGAATGCATCAGCATCATCTACGCCCACGCGGCGTCGCGGGTGTCGGCTGCGACGGCGATGAACGAGCACTCCAGCCGCTCCCATTGTGTGATACGCGTCTCGGTGGAGCGCTCGCACTACATCGAGGACGCTCTCTCCGAGGCTGACGGGGAAGAAGACGAGGATGAGGACCTCTCTACGCAAGAGGAAGACGACGGGGATGACGGACGCGCCTCGTCCACGCAGACGGGTCTGAGCGGCACGAGCCACGCGGGCCGTAGAGCGGCACGCTGTGCCGGAACAACCGCAAGGGCGAAGGCTGCGAAGCACAAGAAGAAGGTCATCTCAACGCTGAACATGGTCGACCTGGCGGGCTCGGAGCGGGTGGCGAAGACGGGTGCGACGGGACTGCGTATGATCGAGGGTGGCCACATCAACAAATCTCTCACAACCCTGGCCACCGTCATCGACCGCCTGGCAAGCGAGGCAAGTCATCCGCACACCGGCGGTGTTGCATCCTTCATCCCCTACCGGGATTCGCGGCTCACCCATTTGCTGAAGACCGCCATCGGAGGTAACTCGTTCACGGTCGTGCTGTGCTGTATCACCCCCGCCATCGAGAGCGCCGACGAGTCGCGCAGCACCCTGCAATTCGCCTCTCGCGCCAAGCGCATCAAGAACAAGGTATGTGTGAACGAGGTGGCCAACGCGCACACGCGCATGCGAGAGCTCGAGGCGGCACTGCGGCACACGCGGAAGCTCCTCATCGCCCAGACGCTTTACCTGTGGAGTAAGCAGCTGAAGATACGGAAGTACGAGGCGCAGCTGTCCCATATCGGGCAGACGAATTTGTCACTGAGCGAGCACACGCCCGCCGCCTCTGGCCCATCTCTGCTGATGAACCAGCAGCAACAGCAATCCATGATCATTGCGCAGCTCACCGCACAGAATGATGCACTGCGGGAAGAGGTTCGCGATCTCAAAACCCGGGCCGAGCTCGCGGGCGAGGCTGGCGGCCGTGATGGTGGGGGCAAGGTGTTGCCCAGCACTGGCGCCCTTGCCGAGCTTGTCTCTTTGCGGCAGTCCCTAGATTCCACTCAGCAGCTCTTGAAGGAGCGCGAGGCAGCTCTGGAGGCAACGCAGGCATCCCTCAACGAGCTAGACGGTCTTTGTCAGGAGCTGGAGGGGGAGAACAAGGCCCAGGCGGACAAGATCAAGGCGCTTGCTCGGTGTAAGAGCGAAGCCGAGGAGCTCATGTGCGCTGTCGAGGAAGAGCACGGGGCGCTGCAGCAGGAGGTGAAGCTGCTACGCTCGCAGCTTCAGCAAAGTCAGACGCGGCTGCTGGAGAAGCACCGCGGTGACGACTACCTATCCGAGCTTACGGCGTTGCACGTCGCGCATCAAAACCTGCAGCACTCCTATAGCCAGCTAAAGGAGAAGGCGGACCGCGAGAAGGCGGAGCTGACGCAGCGCTTGACCCGTCTAACCGAGAGCAACAATACTCTCGAAGATGAGCTGGACGAGGCCAAGGACCGCGGCAGCCTCATCAACTCGCACCTCTGGCGTCTGCTGAGCGCTGCAGCGCAGGCGACACAGGGAAAGCCACTGCAGATCAAAGATCCAGCGGCTACCGTGCGCGATACCCAGGTGATGGAGGCTGTGCGGTCTCTCGCAAACGTTGCTGTGATGGCGAACCGCAGAGGCAGCGACGGCGCCGGTTCTGGCGAGAGCGTGAACGAGCTTCGCAGTCGCATCCGCTTTCTCGAGGAGCAGCTTGTCGCGAAGGATGCGCAGAGGGACGTGATCGTTGACGCGAAGTTGAAGCGCATTCAGGGGCTGGTGCTGCGCCTTCACAGGGTCAACATCGCTCTCATTGAGGAGATGCGGCAGTGCTTCCACGACAACGAGCTGCTCTTCGAGATCGCCACGAAGACGTCCAAGACTCAGAAGAAGGTGGAGAAGGCGGGGCTGACGATGCGGTCGCTGGAAGCTGCGCTAAGCCGGGCCCGCTTGGCACAGCCGCCGCACAAGCCTCTTTACCACAACTGACCAAGTGACCGTTTTAACTGACGGCGGAAAGAGGGGAGGTGGACGATGATTGCAGCGACAGCGCGAGGCGGGCGTAGTCGCGCCCACACCGAAAAGCCCCCAAGATATCTGAGAAGGATCACATCGCACACTGCGGCGCTCTTATTATTTCCGTCGTGTCGTTGCTTGAACTCCGCTCTCGCTGCCGGTCGGGGTGTCCCCGCTTGTTCTGAGGCTGAGCGCAGTGGACGGGCGTCGGAGAGGAAGGGTGGTTGCGGCAGATAGGAGCAGGTGCCTCACCATGCTTTCGCTCGCCGACCGCGCGTAAGGGCTGTGTGGATGCGTACGTGGTGCTCTGACGAGACATGCACACAGGCAGTCAAAACAAGAACTGCCTTGAGGGGAGTTTCGGCATTCAACATGCATGCACAGAGGAAGGCACGCGTACGTGCGTGCGCCGCGCATGTGGAGTGAGGGGGGAGGGCGCCCGCTGCTGCGCATCCGCGAATAATGCTAAAAAGAGAGAATTGCAGCGAAGTCGTGCTGCCGCCACGGACGGCGCTTCGCTTGAATGTCTTGGTGTGCGACTCCATCGTCATTCTCGTTCTTTCATCGATCACTCCCCTCTTTTTCCCTTGACTTATCGGGTGCCAACGGCGGCGGCGTGAGGCGCAGCAACTGGGCTTGGCTCTGTGACGCGCAGAGGGAGGAGCATGTGCTTGATCGCCACCCCCTTGCTACCTCCTCTCCTGGCACTCCACGACGCTGTCTCGCCCCCTTTTTTTTGCGTGTTTTCGTCTGTCCTTTTAGTTTGCCGGCGGCGCTGTTTGGGCCGCTGACTTGATTAGGTGGGGCAGTCCCTCCTCCCTCTTCTCGCCCCGTCCGGCGTTTCACAGGTGACGCCGCAAACGATGCCGTCTATTCAGGTGTCTGGCCGTCATGGCTCCTACGCGACGCAGTTTTGGAAGCCGTCTGCGTGGGCGGTAGCAGCTTCGCGATTCCGTAACCGCGCCGACATGCGCGCCGCGTACAGTCGTAAGGCGATCGATCGGCGTCTTGTTCTGCCACTGGACAGCCATAACTGGATTCGCGCTCTTGAGGTACTGAATGCCGGCTACGCACGCCTCGGTCGCACCCCCGAGCACTTCAAAATGGTGCTGAGGGATATGGTGGAGCACCGCGGCCCCTACGCTGAGCGCGCCACGTTTCCGTCATCTGCCTTCGCGCCACCGTGCCCGACGCAGTCACGTGGCGGCGTCGACGGTGCAGAGGCCCGGGTCTTTGGCGGCGACGGCCAGCGGCTGCCCAGCACGCTTGCTGAGATGCCAGCAGGCAGTGAAGGGGCCGCCGACATACTTCCAGCTGTGGACGCGTTGCGCGACAGGGCCTACGCTGGTGAGATTCCGTCAAACCGCTCCCTGTGGGTCACCCTTGTGTGGTCGTACTGCGCTCTTGACCAGCCGAGCGGCGCCCTCGACACATTCCATCTCGCTACGCGCCGCTTCCGCTTCTCGTCGGCGACGATGCAGCACATGGCGTCGTTGCTGCTGCCTGTTCTGTGCCGGCACGCGCAGCTGGAGGAGGCGACCAGGTTGTACGAGACTTACTTGAAGGTGGATGGCACCAAAGAGGATGCGGATGGCGCGCTGGCATCACGGCACCACCGCAGCCGCATCGAGGACGCCGACGCGCGACGATGGCTTGCCGAGGCGGCGGCTCGGCGAGGCGATTGGAAGCGTGTGCAAAACTTCGCCGGTGATGCACGTGCGCCGGCAGGCAGTGCACCCGCCGCTGACGACCACCCTCACGCCACCACTCGCGGCTCGCCATCGCGTCGGACGATCGGCTCCCTCTTCCACGACACGGCCAGCCCAAAGACGCCGGCCCTGTCGCCTGGTGGCGCACATCTTTTTGCCTCTTCGGAGGGTGCCGGCAGAACAGAAGGCCAGCAGGCGACGCCGCGCTCTTCAGCGGCGCCGCCAGCACGGCCAATGCTGCAAGCGCTCAGCCGCGAGGCGGTGCGCCAGCTGTTTCGCTGCCTCTGCCGGGGCGGCAGTGAGTCGGGCTCGCACTCGCAGCTTCGGGATGCGCTCTGCTGCTGGGAGCACTTGTATGGCCCTGTGCTAGAAGCTGCATCTGCCGTTGACGGGGATGCCATGGCCAGCTGCCGTGATGACAACCCTTGCCGTCTCACGCGCCCCCCGCCGCTGGAGGACGTGCACGAGTTGCTGAACCTGCTCGCGTCCCACCGGCGCTGGAAGGAGTCTCTTTCCGTGTTCTGCCACCTCTTCCTGAGCAGGCCCGCCAAAGTGTACGTCTCTGCTACCCTCGCTGACCTTCAAGTGCTGCCGTCTTCCATAGGAAGTAGCGATGGCCCGTTATCTGCATCCGCGAACGGCGAAAAGCCCATCACAGCACCAGTCCTTCGACTCGATGCCACCACGCTGAACATTTTGTTCTCGTCCCTCCCCGCCGCCGCTGCGCCGCTACTGGTGCGAGCAAGGAAGTCGACACCCACTTCCGCAACGACGACAGCCGAAGAGCGCGCTCACAAACAGTGGCCGTCGCAATCCCACGCCGCCAGCGATGAGCGCGAGCTGCGGCTGTCGGCGTCCGCTGTCCCCGTCACCGTGGTTCGCCTCTTTGATGACCTTCTCCTTCTTCGAGATGACATGGTACTCACCGACTTCGTAATGGCCGCCGTGGGACCGGCGCTGCTGCAGGTGGGACAAGCCGAGCGCGTCTTCGACCTCCTTGCACGCACGCCGATGATGGTGGCGGCTTCGCAGCGCAAGGCGCCAGCGTACGTCTCGACTGAGCATCAGGCTCTGAAGGCAGAGTTGGTGGCGCTCGGGTATGCCGCATTTGCGTTGTGCTCCTCGTCGGCACGGCGGCACGACATGGTGCGGCTGCTGCCTCACTTGTTTCCGCCGGAGGTGGTGCGCCGCGTTGCCACAGAGGGCGAAGGCAACACGCCGAGTAGCTGCGCTATCTTCGAGGGCCGTGCTGTGTTGAGGAACTACTCGCGCTCAGCCACGGCGTCTTCCACTGGCGCCACGATGAAGTCGGATGACACGGTGGCGCCCAACGGCAGCGTCGATTCCTTGCAGTCCCACACGCGCGCCAACACCGCGAGCACCACAGCACCGTCCCTCCTTGACATGAAGTGGCATGCCCCTACCGCTGCCTCTGCTTTCAGAGGGGGGGACCTCAACGTCCCTACCCGGCCCGGTCGACGATCCAGCGCTGCCACGCTCACCTCTCTCGCCGATGACGCGATGCGCCGCGACTATGTCCGTCTGCACGAGCGTCGCCGCGACGCCTTCACGGGCAGCCACGCCGACGCCGAGCGAGACCCGAGACCGATTCCAAAAGGCTTGCACGATCATGCGAGCGGATGGGACTTCTTCGGTCGCGGCGGCGAGATGGTTTTTGCGAACCACAAGCGCACTCCGCACCCCTTCACGATGCAGCCGAAGGTGATGCGCGATCTGCGCAACCCCTACCGAGGATGGAACCCGCGCCGGAACAGCTCGCTGGCGCACAAGGAAAACGTCATCAAGTGGAATGGCAAGAGCGCCGTATGAGTTTGTGCGGGGCGGGTGGCACCGTCATGGCCGGGCACGGGCCTGTGCGCGTGCGCGTCTTCGCAGTGCGCCACACACTCGCGCGGCGGATGTAGCAGACGTTTTTTTTTTTCATAAGTCAGAGGTCCGCTCTCCCTCTCTCTCCACCCCCTCTTCCGGTCTGCAAACAGCAGCCTTGCGTCAGCGTCACCACCCCCTTGTTCATCTCCGTATGCGCGGGGCCGCCAACTGACACATGCTCCGGCGCAGCACCGTGCAGCGCAACGTTCCGTCCAGCTCTGCAGCGCCTGCATGAAGGCTGGTCTCTCGTTTCTTCCTCCTCTTCTCCCGTTCTCCAGCCTGCTGTGCTGTACGTTCTCTGCCCGCACTTGCGGCTTACCGTGTTGTCCTTGGCTGTGATGGCGGCTGTAGTATGATGATGACAAGCGATGAGGAGGAGAAGGAGAGGCAACGATTCGACGCGACTCGTGCACTGCGCGCAGCGCACTTGAGCAATGCCCCTACCGGTGCGTACGCGCTTGATTGAACTTCGACTCTCTCTCTCCCTTGTTCTCTTGTAGGTGTGCGTCGTCCGCACGGGTGGCGCTTTAGGTGACCATGAGCAGCTTCCAAGCACACGTGGCGAAGCTAGCGCGGGCGGCGGAGAGCGTCTCTGCAGATGCCGAGCAGGCCCCCCCGGCCGTCGCGATCCCGCTGCGCGAGGCCGCCCAGTCGCTGCCGCCGCACATCATCGCCGCGACAGACCCGGTCAAGCTGAACAAGCAAGCGTCGATTTTCCGCTGCCCTGCATGGGCGGGTCTGCCGTCGCGGCCTTTCCATCTTCACTGTGTGCGAGGCAAGGTGCCGTATCCCGCCCTTGGTCTGCAGAGGTTTCCGTACTACCTCTTTGGCAAGAACCCAGTGTGCGATTACGTGCTGGAGCACCCCTCCATCAGCTCCGTGCACGCCGCGCTTATCTTCAACAAGGAGCACGTCTGCTTTGTGCTGCTTGACCTGGGCTCCACCAACGGGGTGCGACTCGAAGGGAAGCGTGTGGAGCCGCGCAAGCCCATCCCTATCGCGGTCGGGTCGGTGTTGCAGTTTGGCTACAGCACGCGCACCTACGAGCTCCGCGCGGGGGCGCCGCCGCAGCTGAAGCGCCTTCGCGAGGACGGTGACGAAGATACGGCGGCGCAGCGGCACGGGTCGGGGTTGGCGTCGGCGGACAGTGGACTCTGTGAAGCAGACAAGGTGTCGCTCTCTGCTGCTGTCGCCGGCACCGCCACCTGCCCAGCGACAGCGCCAAGTGCCGTGATCACTTCGGCCACCAGCGCCGCTACCGCTGTGTCCCCGGCACCCGAAGGACAGGTGGCGAACGAGCCAAGAACATCCTCCACGACTGCAGAGGCTGCCACTTCCAGTGCCCACGGCGCTGTTACCAGCGATGTTGGACGGATGGCTGAACCTGCGGCGACGACCGTAATGCATGCAACTGCGGATGCAACCGGCGGCTCGCCGGCAGAAGCTGCGACTGCCTCTGCAGCGGCGGAGTATGCCCCCATTCACCTCTTCCAGCTCGTCATCAAGCACAAAGACGTTGAGAACCCTATCTCGCGTGGGCGCAACAAGGGCGAGATCATCACCCGCTCTCGCGCCGACGCACTTGACATGGCGCGTTACATTCTGGCCGACCATCGGCGGCGAGTGCCAGTCGCTCCAGATCTTGGCTTCTCGCCATGGACCCCTGAGGAGTTCGTTGCGGCTGTCGACGAGTACTGTGAGATGTCAGCGAAGAAGAAGCGCGGCGACCTGGGGGTGGTCGAGAAGGGCACCTTCGCGGACGAGATCGACAAGGCGGCGTTTAGGCTGCGCCGCGGCGAGGTGAGTGCGCCGGTGGAGACGCAGCTCGGTGTCCACCTCTTGTATCGCTGCGATTGAGCGTGCCCGCGTGTGCGCTGGGTCCAGGCTGCATGTATGGGCCGCAGTTATCCTTTTCCCTGCGCGTGCGCTTTACGATGGCGTGGGTGGAGGGGGAGGCCAACGAAAAAAAAAATAGGTGAGCAACTACGGTTCATTTTTTTCGTGTGGGTCTGTCCTGGCGTATTTCGCGGGTGGGGTGGATGAAGGCTAGCCGCGGTGAGACCTACCAAAGGCAGGGCGACGGCGCCTTTGTTGTTTCTCCACTGTGAGAGCGGCCGTAATACTTCCGTATCACGGCCGTCGCGACATCCGAGGACGCCGCTCTGATGCTTATGTGCTACCTGTGAGTAGCTGCCCATCCGCGCTTCTCTCCGATCCTCTTTTTTCTTTTCTCTCGTGGTCACGCCTCTCTCGTGAACCTCGGCTTTCTTTTTCACGCATTTCTGTCTGTCTCGCCATCCCTCCGCTAAGCAGCGCGCGTCGCTCGCGGAGCCCACACATATCAACTTGCACAACGCTCACACACCTCCAAACCACGGCATATTTCAATCTCGCACTTCATATTCGACAGCCCTTCTCTGGGCGCACGCGCAGAGAGGGAGGGAAAAAGAGGAGGAGGTGTTGGTGGCGCAAACCGCAAACGCAAGGTGAAGTGGTCAAGGCGCACACGCACGTGCCCATACAAGCACTCGACGCGTGCACTCGTGCGCACATATACACGACAATCTCCTTTTCTCTCTCGTAGGCGTGAGCCGCTGCCGCTGTTGTTGTGACGCTCTACGCGTCACTGAACCGCCTCGTGGCCACCCACCCAAACCCATACGTTCACACCCATACACGCACGGCCGCTTCACGTACCGGCCGCCTCGCGCGTGGCTCATCCCGCCACATGGTGTTTTACGTCTCTCTGCTTCTTCAGAATATAGGCACCCTTTCTTTAGATCGCAGCCTCCGCTCTATTTCTTCCCAGCGCGTGCGCCTCTCCTCTGTTTTCGTATCGTCTTGCGGGCCCCACGCTGCCGTGCGTCTCACTCGCCCTCCCCGTCGACGTCTGCCTTCTCGTGTTTTGGGGTCGTTTCTCACGTGAGGGTTTGTCGTGTGCCCCCACCCCCTTCTCCTCCTCCTCTCTTCTGTCGTCCCCACTTCCAGGAGAGCTGGACACGTTGCACACGCCCCTTGGATTCTTCATACACCACGGGCGTAGCATCGCGCGCATACGACAGCATCCTCATCCGTTGCTTTTTTTTTGTTATTGCTCAGCCATGTCGCTCTCCGCCCAAGGCTTATTGAAGTTTCTCAACCAGAAGCATCGCCGCTACGAGGTCTTTGAGCAGATCTCGTTGGCCGAGACAGCGAGCGGAGCGGCTCCCTCGTCAAGGTGTGTACTTCGCGGCTCCGTCGTCGTTCCGGAGGCGGACAATGACAGCGCTGGTGGTGGCGGCATCACCCGCGTAATCCCGACAGCTACAGCGGTTATGCGCACGCCATCCCCGCAGCTCTTGCAGCTCCCCTGGTCACCGTCACAGCCGCAGGCGTCGACTCCAACTCAAGCGCACGGTACCATGTACGTGTGCGAGCTGCCGGAGGACACGTGGGGATCGATTTCTGCCGTTACTGCCACGCCGGCGCCGTCGCAGCGGCAGTTCGCCTTCGCCAACGAAGCTGCAGCTTTCTGCGCCTCACCAAGTCCTGGCTTTGTGGACGCCGGGGACGGCGCAGTGGGAGCGAGTTCAGTGCAGGCGTCGCCAACGACCGCTATGGTAACTGTCATAAACACCCTTGACCAAACGGACCATACAGAGGAGATGCGCCAGGGGCCGGAAAGGCTCAGCAACCATGACACGAACGCGCCCACCTCAGATCTAGGTGCAGGCTCGGTGGCCGCAGTGGGAGGCATTCAGCTACCACAGTTGTCTTCCCCGACAGGGCAGGGCGTCATGGAGTTGCCCGCATCTCCACAGGCGCTGCAGACTGCCGGGGAGGACGTGAGGAGCGCCTTGAATGCGACACCGGTGAGATGCAGGGGCGCGGACGCGAACGCAGCTCCGCCGCAGTCGTCGCAAAGTCAACCACCGGGCGCAGCCGCTGTCGAAGCTTCTGTAGGGAAGCAGAACAATACCGTCACCGTTGTCCTGTGGGTTGCAGGTGTTGCTGCTGCTACAGGGGCCGTCGACAGCACGGACATGGGGCAAGCGGGGGACACACCCTACACCTTAGCTGCGGCACCACTTGCCACGCCCTCGCTCCGCCGCGATCTACAGCACTTGACTTCGACCGCCACTGCCCCTCAGAAGGCTGCCGCTGCCGCAGGCACCGCTGCAGAAAGCACCGAAGACATTGCCGGCAGCAGCACAAAAACGCTAGGGTGCCTCTGCTTCGCTGTACGCGATATCCATGAGGCGGAGAGCAACGACACCGACATGTTGACCCCACGAGATCGTCGCGTGCAGATGCTGACCCTGCAACTGGAGTCCGGCGCGGCTGCCTATGCAGCGAAATGCCCGTCAGATGTCTTTGTGCGTGTTGGCAGCAACTCGCTAGGGTGCGCGCTCACATCGCCGTCGGGGATTAGCGGTGGCGCTGCCGCTATCTCATCGCGCCGCTCTGCCCCGACAACGTCCTTTTCCTTTGTGTTCCACAAAGGCGGCATCACGCGGTGTATGGCCGCACTGCGGCAGCACTCGCCGGGGCTCGTCTACGCGTACCGTGGCAGCCGCAATAACTTGTCTCTGCTCCTGCTAGATGGTGCGAACGGAGTTACAGGTGCCGACGGAATCAGCACTTCGTCGCCGTCACGAATCCGGGGTGCCGCGACTCCATCCGAGCTGCAGGCGTCGCACGGGGTGCGCCGATTGGGCAGCGCGCATCTGGGGCTTCCGTTATCACCAGCAGGGCGAAGCACGAGCAGCGCTAGCGCCCCACCGGCGCAGCCGCCAGAGGGCGAGCTCCACGGCTGGCGCAAGCGGCTCTCTACCCGTGCGCTCTTCCGCAGTGGCGCCCGCGGCGTCGGCGGCCTGCTCTCGCACTACACCTCCAACTTGCGCTACGAAGCCATGAGCGCGGTTGCGCCGCACTGGCCATCCGCGTTGACGGGGTTCGAACAGGAGGCAGGCCACACCGATGATCCTCGTGGCAGGGGAGACAGAAGGGTCGGCAGCGCCACACGCGCATGGGCGTCGACGACGAACTCGCCGGACGAAACGCAGGACTACTCCAGCGCCTCCTCTTTTGAGGATCTCACGGACGAGATGACGGCGATACGGCTTGGCGCATGCTACTCTCCTCCACGTCCGGTCCTCCCACTGGACGGCGGAAGCCGCGCACCATCGCCGGTCACCGCGGCGGACTGGGAGCGCGTCTTCGACGTCCCTCCGGAGCAGCAGCGCTATCCACAACAGCACGGGAACGTACCGGAGAACCACTCCACGCACGGTGCGACTTCGGCAGCCCTGCCGCCTCAGACAAGGAGGCTGAACGCTGACCGCTGGCGTGCCTTCCGTCAAGCTGTTTACGAGCGAGGAGGGCTGGGGGACAGCAGCGTCCGCTTCGAGGTCTGGTGCTACCTGCTCGGAGCCTACCGCGTAGGCTCGACCGAGGTCGAGCAAGCCGGGGCGCTCCGAAACGACGAGGCGCTCTACACGCGCCTTACCTCACAGTGGAAATCGTTTCTGCCGGAGCAGGAGGCACACTTCGCCACCTACCGGTACGCCAAGCAATCCATCGTGAAGGATGTACAGAGGACCGACCGGACGCACCCGGCCTTTCGCGAGGATGACTCCGATATGCTGCGCGTGCTGCAGGAGCTCTTGCTGGCGCATGTGATGCTGGACATGGATCTTGGCTACAGCCAGGGCATGAGCGATGTGGCGGCGGTGGTGTTGCTTGCCGCGTTGCCCTCGCTGCCCCCGGCACCACATCTGTCCCCGGCGTCTGAGGCCGCCGTGTTCATGTGCTTCCGCAAGATACTGAGTGAGCACATGTCGGCGAACTTTGTCATTGAGGGGCGCACGGCTGGTGCGCCGTACGCGGCTGTGAAGGGGCTGCAGCGCAAGCTGTACCAGGCACAGGTGCTGACGCGGCACTTCCATCCGGGCTTGTACACGCATCTCAAGAAGAACTGCATGGCCGATGACATGTCATTCTGCTTCCGCTGGATACTGGTCTGCTTCAAGCGCGATCTGCCGAGCATCGAGGACACGATGCGCTTCTGGGATGTGCTCTTCGCTTGCCCGTACACCACGGCGTACGAGGTGGTCGTCACGGTGGCGTTGCTCGGCGCGCTTGCCGCACAGATCATAACTCACATACAAGCGTACGAGACGCTCCTACAGTTCGCGAACGGACTGAGCCGTGAGATAAGCCTTGACCAGATTCTCGTATGCGCGCGGGCGTTCTACGAGAACGTCTGCGTCGCCGAGGCACGCGAGCTGCGCCGTCGTCTGCGTCTCCAGGCCGCGGAGGCGTCCGCAAGGACAAGGGGCAGTACAGCAACCGGCGGCGCTGGTGAGCCCCTTCCTGGCTGGTATGTTGGTCCACACAGCAAGGAAGCGGCAGTGGCGGCGGTCGTGCCAGCTGGGAAGGCCGACGATGACGACGACGAATCTGACTACTTCCCAAGCGTCGAGGACATGGTCGCGCTGTTTCTCAAGACGGATGGACCTCTTTGAGAAGAGGTCGAGGAGCGCGAGGTGCGGCACGGCCACGACGCTTCTACTTTTTCATTGACATGAACCTCATCTGCTGTGGGCATGTATTTCTCTGCGTGGGCGTGTGTGCGGTGTAGGGCGCGGCCCTCTCTCCTCGCCTTCTTATGTTCCATCTCTCTTCGCTTGTCATGACAGGGGAGAGAGAAGGGGGGGGGCAGAGCGCTAGCCTTCTTCCTCACTCGTCTCACTGGACTCCTTGCCACCGAACACACACACACACACACACACAAAGGAGTGAGTTTTAGGGCTCATGCACGTGCATGTAAGCTCGGGCGTGTGTCGGAGTGTACAGACTGCACCGGCGTACGCGAGGCGACGGAGGCTGTCGCTGCGCCTGGTAACTGCCTTGCTCCCGTGCTGTCTCGATCTCCCTGGCTAGCTGCTCGCTCGGGCGCGCGGCTGCACTGCGAGCAGCAGACGACCCTTTGGTGAGGCGCGCGGCACTCGCGCACACGCGCACACTTCATTCGTTGTGCCCATCCCGCATGCGACTCTTCTGAAATTTCTGGGCGCGTGTTTGCCTTGCTTTCGCGCCTTGATACGGGAATGCCGCAGGTGGAGTCTGCGTGCGTGTGCGTGCCATCCGTTGGAGGACACGCACATTCACTTCCCCACTCACAAACAGAGTCTGCCCCCTACCGAAGAAACAACAACAGCGGCAGAGGGCGAGCAAACTCAAGCGCTGATACCATGGCTACCGCTGACGCCTCGCTTTCTTTCACACGCCTCGCTCTTACACACACACAAACTCGGGGGAAAGGATGACTTCCGCTACTCTACCCATGCTCTGCATCAGAGCGGAAAAAAAAAGAATGTAAACAAAAGCCCGCTCAAACTTAGTTGTGCAAAACGTGGGCAAGGGTCTTTTCAGTTCTGTCAAGATGCCCGCCACTACCACCGCAGTTCTCCCTCGCCACCGTCACCGAGAGAGTGCCAGGTCGGTCGTCCAGAGACTCCATGCGATTCCGGTACAGCTGTTGCCCCCGCACGTGTTCAAGCTACAGCACGCCGCCAGCAGTTGCGATTCTGACACGGGCAAAGATGCACCTTCCGTTTCGCCGGCAGCAGCGTTCGATGCTACCGCGGCTGCCGACGAGGGCACCACAGGCGACGCGTGCGCTGAGCTGGGCATGAATTCCGTCTGCTTGGTTACCACTGCCGCTGCCGCCGCGCCGTCATCGACGCGTGCATCCGCGACTGGCGAGGGAGCGCTCATCTCTTCTTTTGCTTCACCAGCGGCTGAGCAGCGCTTGGCCTACGAGGTGGCCGCCGCACACGCGCTGCGCGGCGGTCGTGTACTGTTCCTCAACGCCCCGACGAGTCAAGCCTTCTCGCTGGCAAGGTTTGCGGTGACCATTGAAAGGCAGTGGATGGCGTTGCAGCCACGGCGGCAAGAGGCACTAAGCGTGCGACAAGGCGACGCCGCAACGCTGCACGATGCCCAAAACTTCACACAGATGGGCTGTGCAGGGCGCACTGCCTCGTCACCAGCTTCTGCTCGCACGGCGTCGTCGGAACCGTGCTTGCAGTCGCTCAACTCCGAAGCTCAACTTCGAGCCCGTCAGCGAGCGGTGCTGGACGCTGTGCGGCGAGTAGAGGTGCTGCCTTGCACTTCCATGGAGGACTTCTACGCCGTGTGCCAGGCCTACACGTTCCCCACCGTTACCGTAGCCGATGGTGCTCCAGAGGCTTCGGGTCCAGAAGGCACGCCAAACTCGCCCTCCTCACGTGTGTGTGGTGTGACATGTTCGCGCGGCAGCGGGCAGCCTAGTGCGTCGAGGGAGCCGAAGATGAGGACCGAGTTGGTGTTTCCGTCCTCGCTGTCTTTCACGGATTCCGGTGCGGTGACGGCCACCGCTGCTGCCGCTGCCCCCGCCTCATCGTTGGCAGCCTTATCCGCTGCCGCGTCGTCCCCCACGGCTGCTCGCACCTCCACGCTGCATGAGGTGGACATCGTACCGCTGTGTATCGTGGACGGGTTTATGGGGCGAATGTCGACGTCAGCGCTGCTCGAGCGCGCGTCCGGTCAGGCCATCCCGCTTCTGCATTACGTGCTGTGCCTTTTGCAGCGTCGTCTCAAGTGTGCGGTGATGTTGGTGGAGGCGGGAGGGAGCGTGGCGAGGGGTGGTGGCGCTTGCTGGCCTTCCTCCTCGTCACCGTCAGAAAGCCCGGCTTCTGTGAGCTCTCTCTCGGGCGGGCATCCGCAGAGCCGAAGCGACGCTTGGGGTGACCTACCATCTCCTGCGATGGTGCTTGCCGCCTCAGACCTGGTACAGCGGCTGCGTTCCCCCCACATGCATCCGTCGCCAATCGTGCCCGTCTCTCACGCCGCATGGTCCCTGGCGCAGGTTCCGGCGGTGAGCTTCAGCGAGGTCGGCGTTGAGGTCGAGCGCCAGCCAGGAAAGAAAGCGGCGCGAGCCGATGGCGCAGCTGCGCACACGGCGCGCACGTGGTTCTCGCAGGCACCGCCCGTCTCCCTCCATGACGTGCAGTTATCTGTAGCGTACGTCGAATGCGATTCCGTGTGGCGCCCGCTGCGGCACGGCGACCGCCACATGGAGGCTTGCGATGCAAGGAGCGGCGCCACTTCACGGCACGATGAGCTCCTCCTCCCTTTCAGCGTGGCATGGCGGTACCGTGTGCATCTCATGAAGACGACTGTTGGCGAAGCTGCTGGCACGCGGGCCGTCGGTACTGATAACCTCCTGCAGAATCGCCGGAGCAGTCCGAGTGGGCCTCTCTGGCCCCCTTCTCGTGGCTCGCGTCGGCCATCGGGAGTGCTGACGTGCTCATCTGGCACACCCAGCAGCATGCAGTACACTGGTTCATGGATGCGGAGCTCCCAGTGGCGGTACCTGTAGATCCTAGTAGTGGCCGCTGAGGGCTGTGACAACGGCGTTTGCGTAGTTTGTGTACGCGGAAGGGGGGTCTGTGCGTGCGTTGGTATCTGCGTATGTGTCTGGCTAGCCATGACCGTCCCTGCTACTGCTATTCCTTCCCTCCTTCCCCCCCACACACACGCACACACAAGCTGAAGGCTCTCCTCGTGACTGCCAGTTGTGTGCACATTTCTCACGAGCAGGTTGCCAAGGCAGGCATCGCTTCAGGAACACGGGTATCACACACGCGGCGCCGGAGTCCATAGTGCCGCTCTGGTGCCGCGCGAGTGCTGTCCGAGATGTGCGCATGGCCTCTTTCTCGCGGACTCGCTCTCATTCATGCATTTGATCCCCTCGCCGTCTTTCTTGGCACATGCGTCTTTCTACGTCTGTGCTTGTGTGTGTGTCCGAACCTTCTGTCTCTCGTGCTTGTACGCCCGCCCGCGCCCCCTCACGGTGTTGGTCCACATGGCTGGCGGACGCGTTCACAGAGTACGTGAGCCCATACATACAGATACCCACCCACAGCGATTGGGTCTTGTGGACACGGCGAACCCAGGCCCTCCCTCCCTCCCTCCCGCTCGTTCTGCCCCTTCCGTGGTGCATGTGCCTGTTGGAGGCAGGCCTAAGGCATTAACACGTTGTTTTGGGCGTCATCTGTACGGTCGTGCTTCATTTTTTTTCCGGTGGCAGCCGAAACTCGTCAGAATATGGAGGAGGAAGACTCCATTCTGGGCCTGGTGCCCGCCTCGCTCCCCGTTCACGCGGACAGCGAGGATTCAGTCGTCGCGAGCGGCTACGTGGGGGGTGGGCCCGGTAGTCCGGCGGCTGCAGGCGCGGACACTGATGACGGTAGTAGCTGGACCTTCGAGCACGTCCTTCGCGCAACCATCGCGGACGCAGAGGAGAACGACAACAACGACGCTGAGGCAGGGCGAAGTGGCGGCGACGAAGAGGACGACGGCAGCGACGTCGCTGACAACGATGAGGAGCAGGTGGAGGATGCGGTAGATTTTCGCGACGGCGGCGCGCCCTCTGGTGCGGAAGGTCACGGCGGAGCGTCTGCCGGTGCAGCGGAGGGCGGCCACGCGGATGACGTGATGCTGCTGAGCATCGGGGATAAGAAGGCGGCAAAGCGGTTGGGTAAGAGGCTGTACAAGCGGTGGAAGAAACTGCACAAGGCCTCCCAGTCGAAGAAGGACAGGCACAAGAGCAGCAAGAAGGCCGGCTCTCAAAAGTCGAAGGGCAAGGAGAAGGCCTTCAAGCACAAGAAGGCAAGCGGCAGCCGCAAGAAGACGGGCACCAAGGCGCGCAGGGACGACCACGACGACGACGGTGGTGAAGGGAGCATGTTCCTGAGCATGGCGGACGGCGCGGATGATGTGGATGGCGAGCTCGGGCTGGTGCCGGCGGCCGATCTCTCCGACGCGGCGGCCGCCATCGAGGCGCGTTTGAAGAAGGCTGCCCTGCGCGAGTCCAAGATGCGGACCGAAAAGGCGGTCAAAAAGGCGGCGCAGCGCAAGACGAGTTCTGCGGAGCTCGCCGCCATTGCCAAGGAGCTGGTCGCTGCGATGGCGAAGGCTCGACAGCTGGACGAAGACATCATTAGCGGCCGCAACACCTTCCCCGGCGCCTTCCCGCTCAACCGCGTCGCTCTCAAGAGCATTGTGCAGGCTCGGTGCCGGCAGGGGTACATAGTGGGTCCGCTCGTCGAGGCGGGCATCCTGCAGGAGCTGAGCTACTGGCTCTACGATGTCGACCGCGCTGATCCAGCGCCGTACGAGCTGCGCACAGCAGCGCTCGATATCCTGGTCTCTTTACCGATGGAAGGCAGCATTGCTGCGACGGAGGACCTCACTGCGTTCATGGGTGTGAGCCGCGAGCACCTCATCAAGACAGACCTAGGCCGCGCCCTGAACGCGCTTCGCCGCTACAACGAAGAGACGATCGACAACAAGGGCAAGTGCGTGCAGCTACTGACCACTTTCAGTCGCGTGATCAGCGGCGCGTCGGACAAGGACCAGATGGATGAGCACAAAAGCAAGGCTGTGTGGAAGTGCCAGCGCGACCCGACGGTGGCCTCGCCATTTGAGGTGCTAGAGACGTGCTCAGAGGCCTTCCAGAAGTCGTTCATGAAGCCCGACCCGCGCGACCCGACATCTTACAACGGCGTGCTACCATGGAGGCCGCCGGCGGCAACCATAACAAACGTCTCAGGTAAGCTGGGCGACTACATCGAGAAGGCCAACATTAACCCGCGACGATGAAACTGTGGGTATGCGACAAGAGCCGCTACCCCTTCCCCCCCTGAAGCCGTGCGGTCTCCCCCTCCTCACCCTCTGTGGTCTATTCACTGTGGAGTTTGGACAGAGTGCGTCAGCCCCCTCCTCCCCGGTCACCTTCCAGCCACTGCCGGCGCTTACCTCATCCCCCCTCTACCTGGTGCCGCTTCAGCATCTTGAATGGAATGGTGATGTCATCGTTGGTTTGCTGCTTTTTTTTTTTCGCTGTATTGGGCCCCTCGAGACACAGGTGGGGGGATGAGGGGGTGGGCTTGCACAAGGTGGGTGCTGTCGCGTATCCGATCTCGCATTTGCCTTCCTTTGCGTTACGCACGCGCGCTCTCGTCTGTGGGCCTGTGGGTCGCGCACCTTCGAGCATGCCGGCAGGACGTCGGCAGTGAGCTCGATTCTGGTTCCGCTCTCTCCTCGTCGCGGTTCGTTCGCTTGCGTTTCTCTATTGTTCTGGTACGCGCGCTCGCTATATATATATGTGTGTATTTCTTCTCTTGATTTCTCTCTGGGCACTTTCTTTCCATGCTTGAGCGACTTGAGTGTGCCTATGCGAGACTCACGTACAGGCGAAAGGACACGCATAAAAGGCCTCACAGGAGGGCGTGCGGCTGCCCACGTCGTGCCGAACGAGTGGGAAGAGTGGGACGGAGAACAGAAGGGCTGAGGGAGCCGCGCGTGATCGAGATTGCACGGCAGTAGAAGCAGTGGAGAGGCGGGGGAGGAGAGGGGGAGAGGAAGGGAGGGAGGGGGAGCGAAGACGTCACGTCTCTCTTCCTCTCCCTTCCTTCCTTTTCCCCCCTCCTCCCCCGCCTTGCCTCGCCTCGCCACGCCCCCACTCCCTCTCTTTTTGTGTCGTCTTCTCCGTCTTTCCCCTCTCCCCTTAAACAACGATTGAGGCCGTGTTGGGGATGACATATCATATCCCGCACTTCGCTCTCCTCCCTCTCAGCGATGTCGTTACATCGGAAAACAAGAACAACTTGACAAACTTGCAGGGAAGTAATCTGCTACCTTCGCGCACTCCTAGAGTGTCGCCATGCCTATGCCCCCTTCCCCACCCTGTTTTGCATCCTCTACGCCGTCGTCGTATGATCTCGAGCAGGATAGCTTCACACCGGTCCCTCTTTTGGCCGTGTTGGCTGCGATGTGGGCCACCCACACGTGGCGTTCGCGCGGGCCACCGTACCGCTCTTTCGCCTCGTTGTTTTCGTCTTCTTTCTGCACGCATATTCTCCTCCGTCCTCCTCCCCCCTGCCTTCTCTACACCTTGTCTGCATCGGACTCTGCCATCCTTCGCTTTCGTTCCTCCCTCCTTTGCGCTTTCTACTCGTGTATCTCGCGCGACCACACTCCCACCTTTTCAATCTGCGGGCTTTCGTGCACACCTGCCTCGTATACGCACGAACGTACATACATGCAACTACCACCGCTGCCGCACCCTGGCCACGTGTATCTGCACCACAAAGTCGTTGGCGGTTGAAGTACCACTGCTCTGGCCGGCGTGCTGCGCGAACAGCGAAGGAGCGTGTCTCTGTACAGGAAAAAGGTGTGAGCACGGCAAAAAGAAAGCCCTGCATCTCCCTTCATCTCCATTTTCTCGACGCGGGTACACAACACGCTCATGATCCCGTAACTGTGCATCATCACCATTTTGACTGATTTCGTGTTTTCGTGTTGTCGTTTTGTTATTATTATCTTCTCTCCCCCACCCCAACTCACTCGCTCACGTGTTCACCCACTCGCTCACCCACCCATTTGCTCTGGGTCGTGCATGGGCGCGTGCGTGTGCGTGCACGTCTTTCGCTTACTTCTCTGTTCACGCTTCTTTCTATTTGCTGTCCCCTCCTCGAGCCCCGCTCCTCCTTCTCGTGTTTCTTGCCCTTCATCGCAGAAGGCTTTCCTGCGCGCGCGTGTGTGTGTGCCTCGGCGAGCGTCTCGGTGCGGCAGCGGGTCTTCGCGCCATCGGGCCCCTGTCGCTCGTATACGCACTTTCACACGAATAGCACACTCACCAAAGGCGCTATCCAAGTACTGCCCCTTCACCCCTCTTTCTACGTCTTCCTGCTTCTCGCGTTTTGCGTTCTTCCGCCCCCCCTTCCCCCTTCCCACACTTCAGGTGATGTCAGAGAAGTCAGTGCGGTCTCGACGGCCCTTGTCGGTCTCTCGCGCCTCTGCGCGTGCATCAGCCGCATCTCGCCCGCAACTGCATAGGACCGTGAGCAGCGACGGTGCATCCCCGTCTCAGGCAACGGCCCCCATGTACAGGCCGCTGCGCTACGTGGGCCGTGGCAGCTTCGGTGTCGTTCTTCTCGCCGAGGAGGTGCATACAGGTGTCAAAGTTGCCATCAAGCGTGTTCACTATGACGCCCGCCTGCATAACCGCGAGGTGGCGATCTTGAACTCCGTTCTCGTCGACAACCCGCGGCACCAGCAGCCATCGCACACTGTTGTCGACAGCAATGACGCGTCGCGACTCCCCGGTGGCGCGGCAAGGGCCTCGTCTACGTCCTTCCTGTCAGCATCGTCGTCCTCGCACACCGTGGAGGACGTGCACCTGTGGCCTGGCACACACCATCCGAACATCGTCGAACTGCTTGACTTCTATGTCACCTACGACACCGCCTCATCAGAGCAAGCGCTGGGGCCGGACATGGTCGGCGTCGGGGGTGCCAGTGCGGGCTTTGAGTCCCTGCCATCGCACCACCCAGCAGCGCATCGGTACCCCTTGAGCGGTGGCAGCGGCGCCGCTTCCACGAATGCCCCGCCGGTTTCAGCTCCCCTGGCGGCGTTTGCATATCTCGAGATGGTGATGAGCTACTTACCGATGGACCTGTGCTATGTGAAGAAGTACTATTTTCGGTTTCACGACATGCCCACTATGGTCACATCCAGCTCGCCATCTCCCCTCGCTTCGCCGGAGCAGGCAGCGGCAGAGCTGTTGTCCGGCGAGCTGCCGGAAGGCACGGCAGACCGCCCCCCGGCGTCACCCAAGCACGCCGGGACCGGCTGCAACGGTAGCAACAGCAGCCGCCACAGCAGCACCGGCGGCAGCGGTGGTGATGCTTTCAACCACCTTCCCCTGCGCTGGGTGAAGGTGGTGCTGTTCCAGCTGGCCCGGGCGTTGGCGTTCATGCATGTGCGCCATGTCTGCCACCGTGATTTGAAGCCTGCCAACGTCCTTGTCGACCCTGACACCGGCCGCGTGCAGGTCTGCGACTTTGGCAGTGCAAAGCAGATAGCGCGACCTGCAGAGGAGAAGAACGTGTCGTATATCTGCTCCCGCTACTACCGAGCTCCTGAGCTACTTTTCGGTGCGCTGCACTATGGTTGCGCCGTTGACATGTGGTCGTTTGGCTGCATCGCCGCGGAGCTCTTGCGCGAGTCGGGCAAGCCCCTCTTCCGTGGCTGCACCTCGATCGATCAAATGGCGGAGCTGTTTAAGGTGCTGGGGGCGCCGTCGAAACGGGAGATGTACGCCATGAACCCCCAGTGTGCAGAGGCGCTGCTGCGCACCCGCGCCATGCACCGCCACCAGAGCCTCGACACCGATCCTCATTCTGGCAGCGGCGGCGGGGTGCGGCAGGATCGATCCTGCGGCCTGGAACTTGAGGTGGACTACCAGGCGGAGGAGGAGGACGACGTCGAGTTGCGTGGCGGCGCGCAGCAGGGCGGATATGACGTCGATGGTCATGGAGACTTTCTGCGCGACGCGCTAGACGATGGCATCTCGTCTCAGGCCTCGGCATCGCCTGGTATGGCGACGGCATCGCCACCGTCGTCCTGCACCAAAGACCCTCGGGATTACAAGACGGCGTTCTCTGCGCCACCGTCAACTGCAGCCACGGCCACGCTGGATGACGTGGCACCTACGCCGTTTGAGGAGTACTACGATGTTCTGAAGGTGCACGCGATACCGTGGCGAAGGCTCTTCCCCGCTGACACACCTACGGAGGCGGTGGCGCTTGTTGCGTCGTTGCTGTGCTACGCACCTGACAAGCGGCTCACTGCGGCGGAGCTGGTTGAACACCCCTTCTTTGACGACCTCTTCAGCGCTGCAGATGCTCAACTGGGAGCAGTAGGCCGCGATACTGCAACTGCCATGGCAAGTGGAACGACAAATTCCCCCAGCGAAGATGACGGGGTTGCGTCTGCGGCGCTGCGGCTGCCGAATGGCCGCCTCATGCCATTGTCTATGTTCCAGGTCACGGAGGTAGAGCGAGGCCTGTACACAGACGCCTTCCTCACGCGCATGGCGCGACAGGCGGAGCTGGTGGCTGCGGCCATGAAGCAAGACGAATACCCATGATGCTTGTTTTGGTTTCACTTGTTTGCTTTGGTTTCTTTTCTTCTGGTTAGTGGGGGCATCTGCGAAAGGCGGCGAAGTGATCTGCCCACACACACACGCACACGAAGGAAATCTACATGCCTCTTCCTTTTTTTTTAGGGTTTGTTGTGTTCGTTGGCTGACCACGTTCTCCGCATGCGCCGTTGTACATTTTATCCACGCTGCTGCCGCTTCCGCTGCCTCGTCCTCTCGATGTTGATACACACTCAGAGCGAAAGAGGGATGCGTTTGCAGCGTCGTGTCTTTCCCTCTGCATGAAGTTGAGCGAGTGTGTCTGATGGAGTATCCGCGGGAGAGCATCGATGGTGCACGGCGCGCCATGTTTCTCTCCCCCCACTTCTGTTTTCTTCCGTGAAGCCTGACTCCTCCTGTGCACCTCACTGATCGTGTGTCTCCACCCACCCACAAGCACCTTCCTTTTGCTTTACTTGGTTGTCATCATCCTGTTCCCGCCCTTTTTATCTTTGTGCGTGTGTGTGTGTGCGTGTTTTCTTTTTTTTTCTTGTTCTCCTTTAACTGGTTATTGTGGTGCCATCTCGTTTTCCTTTTTTGTGCGTGATTTCACGTCTCTTCTTCGCTACGAAAACACCCCGGCGACAGCTACGTTTCATTTCCTTTACATCCCCTCCCTGCCCTCTCCCCCGGACCGTCTCACCCTTCCGCCTCCGTGCTGTGGCCTGCCGTCATATCTGCTGCTGCAGTCACCGCCATCACCGCAACCAAAAGCACACACGGCAAACCCGCAAGGGAGCCACCAGTGGAAAGTCAAGCACCGCAACCGCAACAGCCACACACGGATATACACAGACATACAAGGGGAAAAAAGAGGTACACGAATACGAACGAAATAAAAACGTGTCTTGGGCTGCCACACACACGCACACATTTACAGAAAACATGCACATGCATATATATATATATATCTGTATGTACGTAAATACATATATGTATATATACATATGTATACATCTCGGTTGCTGTTGTTGTTTCTTCTGTTCCCGTTGCGTTGTGTGCGGGCCCATTTTTTTTTTTTGCGCTGCTCTCTCTCTCTCTCGTTTTTTTTCTTTGTGTGTGTGTGTGCCGTTCCTTGGCCTTCCTTCCTTCTGAGTGGCGTATACGGCGGTGTGCACGTGCGCTGCCACGGGCATTTGTGTGAATGTGTCTATGCACATCGTTTTCCTGACCTGTTCCTCTTCTTCGATTTTGTTCCTAACTCCTTTTCGTCTTACTTTTAAAATTATGATGCCCCTCATGACGGGAAGCGGGCGTGCCTCAGCGCGTGGCAGCGCAGGATCGAGTGCACCCTCTCCCCATCCCCTGCGAATGCTGCACCACCTCTGGCGGTGACAGGGGCCCGGTGACTAGGACGTGGGGAGGTCAGAGCGAGTCGTCGTCGCGGATGCCGGCGGCCAGGTCTTGGATGGCGCTGCTTCGGAGCGACCCGCGACAGTGAGCACGTTTGCATGACCCATACGATGCTTGCGAGCTGTCAGCGTGGCTTGCGCGCATCCGCCCTCCCTCCTCCGGCCCTCGCACTGCCTACTGGTGCGGTGAGCCTGAGGAGCCACCGTGAGGGCGACGCACAATACGACGACCGGCATGATGGGTGCGGCGGTGGGGCGACCTGCGAGGCGGCGCGTGGTGGGTGGGGAGCTCTGAGGCAGAGGGCATGCCCTCAGATGACTGGGTGGGCGCATTGCTGTGACGTGTGTCTAGCGCTGCGTCGCACCACGCGGATGTGGGCCTGCGACAGGGCCTGGGGGTGCGGAAGGTAGAGTGGAGTTTAACTCATGTCGTGCGGTAGAGAAGGGATGTAGTGACGGAAAAAGACTACGAAGCTTCCAAGTAGAAAGCGGTGAACATTCTCTCCTGTTATTGTGCCTCGGCGTCGATCGCTCTCTCTCGCGCTCTCGGTGTCTGCCCGGATGTATATTGAGTGCGTCTGTGCATGTGTGTGGGTGGCTCTCGATGTATACGGGGAGTGACGTACGCACGCAAAAAAAAAACGAAACACATTTCTCTCCGCCGACGACAACATTCTCGAGCGGGCGCACACACACGCACACGAGGGACAAGCAATCAAGATGGACTGAGATAGGCTACCGGTGTCGTGGGCTCTTCCCCCCTCTTCTTTTTCTCCTTTTCTCTGGTTCTTTCATGTTCGCAAGCGCAGAAGCAACGCCACGGGCGCATCCGGTGGTTTGCCGACCCTTCGCACGGCGAGCCTCACAAGGAGAGAGAGAGACAACGACGAAGTGAGGCATGCGCACTTGCTAGCGAGTCATGGTGCACGTGCAAGGGAAACTAAAATTGAAACCCGAGCAAAGAGAAAAGTCTCTCTTCCGTGAGGTCCGACGTGCTTCCCTCCCTCGTCCCACCTTGACGCGCCCTATCCACTCTCTGGCAATGTCTTTCGCCAAATAAAAAGTGGCAGATCGCGCGTACGGCTCGCGCTCTTCCCGCCTACCCGCCCTCGCGGCCTTTCGGTGGGCTCATGGCACTTTGTGTAGCGATCTATCAGTGCGTTTCCGCTTCTCACTGTGAGCCGTCTCGCATCCTCTATCGCTGCCTTTCTCCTACACCCTGCCCTTCCCTCCACCGCCCTTACCGCTTTTCGACCCTTTACTTCGGCATGGCTCACTGTACGGCTGAAAGCTGGTCGCTCGTCACATTGGAGGTACAACACGCACGCAGGGAACGATACGAAATAAAGGGCGTGCTTCCGTGTGTTAGGCCTTGCATTGTTGTTGTTCGGACCACTTTTTGACGGGTGAACTTGTGTGTTTGTGTGGGTAGGTGTGCGCGCACGTTGGTAGCCAAGATCGTTTTGCTGAGTTCCTAGGCTGATCTTTTCGTCGTTGTCTTTCCTGCATCCTATCCTCCTCCTCCTGGCGCGCTTTCTCAGTTTCGTCTGTCAGGCGGTGAGGCGGCGAGCGCCACTGAAACACGGCTGAAAAGAAAGCGAGCTGCATGCAAGCGCCGTGGGGGGGGGGTGGACGCAGAGACCGCCAACACGCACGGTCTACACGGGGAGCCATACGGTTGCTCGCTGACGGTGTCCGATTTGGCGCCTCTCCATATTCTCTCTCTCGCGCTCGCATCCCCTTGTTGTGTTGGTGCGTGCGTGCAGGCTCTTTTTTTTCAAGCATGTACCGTCGTCTCTCGCGCGTCGCCTCGTCGCAGGCGGAAAGTCGTCCCCGCACCGTTGCGTCTGCAGCGGGCTGGGCGCCGACGCAGTCCTTCAGCACCGCCCATCCCCCACGCGGATCATTCAACAGCGGGGCCGTGTCATGGCTTGTCGCGGCCTCGCGCGGCCTACGCATGCACACCTTTGTGATGGGTACCCCAGTCAACCGTGTGCAACGCCGCGGCTACTTCTCGAACGGGCCGCATCATCAAGAGCACTCGGTCAACCTTGACAGCGGTACAGGCAAGGCTACCGATGGTAGTGGTGCATCGGCGGCGTTGTCCTTGTCGTCCGGGGCGTCGTCGCACGCGGCTGTGCAGGCTGGCATTGAGGCTGAACTCCAGGCGCTGCGCAGCAGCTATCTGGAGCCGTACGACGGCGTGTACCGCTTCCTCACGCCATTCAAGAGCACAACCCCGATGGTGATGTTTCTGGGCAACCACAGCTCTGGCAAGTCGACCCTTATCAACTATCTCTCTGGCTGCGAGATCCAGGAGACTGGCGTCGCGCCGACGGACGACGGCTTCACGGTGATCAAGCGCGGAACATACGACATGGACGCTGATGGGCCTAGCGTGGTGAGCAACCCCAAGTACCAGTACCAGTCGCTCCAGCAGTTTGGCATTTCCTTTGTGACGCACTTCAAGATGAAGACGCGCGCAATGCCGGCGACGTCGCAGATTCCGATGGACATGGTGCTCGTCGACACGCCCGGCATGATCGACACACCCGTGCACGCATCCTCGGCCGAGCAGGCGGGGAGCGGTGACCACACCCGCGGCTACGACTTCCTCGCCGTGACGCGGTGGTTTGCGCAGCAAAGCGACGTCATTCTTCTCATGTTTGACCCGGCGAACCCGGGGACCACAGGCGAGACGCTCGACGTGCTCACCAAGTCCCTCACCGGGTACGAGCACAAGTTTTTCTTGGTGCTGAACAAGGTAGATGTCTTTGAGAAGGTGACCGATTTTGCGCGGGCGTACGGGACGCTGTGCTGGAACCTCAGCAAGGTCATGAAGATGAAGGACATCCCGCGCGTGTACACTACTTCAACACCGCTGAAGAAGCTGAACGAGGCGTCCGGCAAGCCGCCAACCGCGACGACGCCCGCCACCAGCACTGTGCCAGCGGCGGAGCTGTCACGCCAACGGAACGAGATTCTCCATGAGATACGCGCTGCTCCGATGCGGCGCATGGACAACCTCATCACTGAGACGGAGGAGAGCGCGCGCAACCTCCTCCTTGCCTGTAGGGTGTCTAAAGTGCTGCGGCAGGATTACCGCCAGCGCGAGGTCTTCGTGTACTGTGCCCTCGGTGCGGCTTGCCTAATTGGACCCGCAACAGCCGTGGCCCTCTCTTCCATCACCATTACCGGTACAGTGCTCGTTGCGCTCGTGTCCGTTGCCGTCGGCAGCGGCGGCCTCGCGGGGGCGCGGATGCACCTGCGCGAGTTTGAGCACCGCTTGTTGCAGTCTTGCGACAACGCGCTTGGCCGCCTCTTCACAACAAAGACACGCACAAAGGACGTGGAGGTGCGCTGGCAGCGCACCGTGAGACCCGAGCTACTGCGCATCGCTGCCGCGTCGCATGAGAAAGGCTCCAGTGGCATCATGGCGCTGCCGTCGTGCTCGGCGCGGGCGTGCCGCGGGATGCAATACGTCATTGACCATGAGGTCCCAGCGCTGCGCCGCAGGGTGAGCGAGTACAAAGAGGACTTCTTCCAAGGGCGCTGCGCCGCAGCGCATCACAAGTGAGCAGGGAGGCGCGCACAAGAGGCCCCAGTGCGCACGCGCATGCGTCCGTGCGCCGCTCTTTGCCTGCCTGCCTGATCGCTACTCACCGCACCTTTGTCCGTTCCTGCGGTGCGCACTCGCGCTCTCAACATCATCGCCCACATTCTCTCCAGCCCCGTTCTCGTTAGCCCCTCACGCCTGTCTGTGCTCTGCACCGCCGCACCGCCGCACCGCAGTGAGCGTGCGGAGAAGGCCGCGGCAGAAGAGTGCTTCGGCAGAGGCAAAGGGAAGGGAGGGGGAGTTTTGTGTGTGTGTGTGTGCGATACTTCACGCCTAAGCACACCAGCGTGCCCAACGACATATTGTGGCTCACTGCAGTGAGCTTGTGAAAGACCGACAGTCGCACAAGGAGGGAGCGGAAAAGACGCAGTACAGTGGCCACTGCCGCTTTAGTCCACACCCACGACGCTACCGTTTTCCATGGCTCAGGCTTCACTTCATGTCCTTGCGGCGGAGTGCGCGCGCCGCCTCTCATTCTCTCCGCCCCACCCCTTGCGTCGCCTATTGTGCCTGTGAAGTGCCACCGACACCTTCTCGTGCCCTCTCCACTCCTCGCCCTCGCCTCAGGGGATCCAAGTGACCGCATTGCCATCCTGCTTCCTCACTCAATCGCATACGAACGCACACCGGCTAGCCCACAGTAACGCGTGCCACGGCAGCTAAAGAGCACCGCATCCATTCTCCTGAGTTTTTTTTTGTTTTGGTCCTCAACTCCGTTGTTGGCCCTCATCGAGCTGCACACGTGTGTGTTTTTCCGGCGGTCGCTCTGAACGCTGCCGCACCTTCCGCCTTTTGTTTTCTCGTCACGTCACAGAGCGGAACCCGAGGACAACGCAGGAACACGACGCTCGCTCACAGCCTCCGCCGCAGTCATGCAGTTTGTGATCAACTCCTCGTCCATTCTTGCGCCGGCGTTGCAGCATGCTCTCGAGAGCGTCTTGAGTGTGCCGGCGCTGTGCATCGAGATGTGTGCCGAGGGTCCCCACCGCGTTACAGTAGATGGGAAGACCTTCCGCGGGCTCCAGCCGTTTCTGCAGGCGCTGCGCCGCACCGCCGTGACACCGGAGCAGAAGGCCTTCCTCGGGGAGGACGAGGAGCAGGTATCGCTGATGAACCAGTGGGTTGGCGCGGCGGCTGTGCTAGACGCCGACGTCGCGCGCGCCGTTGCCGAACCTGCCACCTCGGTTGCCAAGGCTCTCTACAGTGATGTGGAGCGCATTCTTGTGGCGACGTCGAACGCAGCTTCGCACTACCTCACCGGTAGCGAGCGCGCCACAATGGCCGACGTGCTCCTGTACGCCGCCGCCTTCAACCACTCGGCCCACACGGAGGTGCTGCCAACAACCATGAAGTGGGCTGTGCACGCACAGCAGGACGCCTACCTGGCCCCCATTCGCTCGTCGGCTGTGAAGACGGCGGAGAACCATAGCGCTGGCAAGGCTCACGGCGCGACCAGGGCGGAGGTCTCCTACGTTAAGCCGTCCGAGGAGGAGATTTTGCGGCGCCGTGCGGAGAAAGAGAAGGCAAAGGCGGAGAAGGCTGCTGCTGTCGCCGCGGCGAAAGCCTCAGCTAGCCCCAGCGCCCGCGCACCAGAGGGCAAGAAGGCCACTAAGACGCAGCTGGATTCTACGAGCCTGTGCGTGCGTGTAGGGCAGCTGACAAACCTGCGCCGTCACCCTGGCGCCGACCGGCTCTACGTCGAGGACATGGTGCTCGGTGATGAGACACGCACCATTGTGAGCGGGCTGGTGGGGAACTACGTGATCGAGGAGCTGGAGGGCACGCAGTGCCTCGTCGTGTGCAACATGAAGCCAAAGTCACTTATGGGTGTCACTTCGCAGGGGATGGTGCTGTGCGCCAAGAGGGACGCTGAAGTGAAGCTCATCCGCCCTCCGGCGTGCGCCAAGCCAGGCGACCGCATCCTATTCGGCGCCTCGTATGACGCTGCTGTCGCCGCGGCTGCCGCTCCGGAGCCGATATCGGGCAATAAGATGACCGAGGTTCTCTCCCACCTGCACACAAACGCCGACGGCGTCCTTTGCTGGAAGGAGGAGCCTGCGCGGCACCCGAGCGGTGCGGCGGTGGCCATTGCGGACATGGCAAACTGCCCTGTGAGCTGAGGCGCGGCCTCTACCAAAACACGTGGTACTGCGCGACGGACCGACGGGGCGACGGGGACCGGACAGGAGGGCAGGCGGGGGGGGCGCCCGTTTGCGCGTTGCTCTCCATCGAAGACGAATTCCTTTTTTTTTTTCGCTGTTGTCAACACCTCGGCGCTTGTGAGGGCGAAGGGGGAAGACCCTGTTTAGAAGGGCGCAAGATGGACAAGACGGCAACAGCCGTACCCGAAGAGAGAATGCATTTGGCTCTAATGTCGCGATGCCTTCGTGCGTGTGCTTTCCTTTCAGTTTTCGTTATGTCGCGTGCGTGCCCGCTGGTGCTCGCAGCTGTGTCTGTGGATTTCAAGACGGATGCGTTCTGCGTTCGCGTGCACAGGGGCGTTCTTGTAGGCCGCATTGCGCGTTTGTGCACTGATCGACTCACTCACGTGCGCGCCTACGCAGGGAAGGTCGTCTTTCGCACCGCCATTTTTTCTTTGGTGCATCCTCGAGCCAGAGGCCATGCCACGCCTTGCGTCTTTTCCTCTCACTCTGCATGCCCCTCATGACGGGAAGCGGGCGTGCCTCAGCGCGTGACAGCGCAGGATCGAGTGCACCCTCTCCCCATCCCCTGCGAATGCTGCACCACCTCTGGCGGTGACAGGGGCCCGGTGACTAGGACGTGGGGAGGTCAGAGCGAGTCGTCGTCGCGGATGCCGGCGGCCAGGTCTTGGATGGCGCTGCTTCGGAGCGACCCGCGACAGTGAGCACGTTTGCATGACCCATACGATGCTTGCGAGCTGTCAGCGTGGCTTGCGCGCATCCGCCCTCCCTCCTCCGGCCCTCGCACTGCCTACTGGTGCGGTGAGCCTGAGGAGCCACCGTGAGGGCGACGCACAATACGACGACCGGCATGATGGGTGCGGCGGTGGGGCGACCTGCGAGGCGGCGCGTGGTGGGTGGGGAGCTCTGAGGCAGAGGGCATGCCCTCAGATGACTGGGTGGGCGCATTGCTGTGACGTGTGTCTAGCGCTGCGTCGCACCACGCGGATGTGGGCCTGCGACAGGGCCTGGGGGTGCGGAAGGAAGAGTGGGAGGTAGCATAGCGGTCTGACCGACGGTCTATGGCAGGAGGACGCGTATTGGTAAGGCCGAAAAACCAATGTTTTCGGGTTTCGGTCTATCACGATCAGGTTATGGGGTGGCGGTGATTCACTCACAAAGTAATGGTCCGCGCGGTTCTGTGCAGACAGACGTAGATATGGATATGCGCCCCACCGAGGACTTGAAACATATCAGAGCCAACGACAGCATTAACGAAAGCCAAAGAAGGACGCAGTACGGGTGGAACCCTTGCGAGGATGGCAGTAATCCGTGTGTGCTGCTGTATTCCACGGCGCTTCCCGATGCCTCCACCTGCACCTGCCTTCCGCCTTCCACGCAGAGGTGCGGAGATGCAGTGGTCCTTTCTTGTTTTTGAATCCGCTTTCTCTTGACGCGTGCTCCGTCATGCTCGCACACCGCTCCCTCGCTCTTGCGTCCCGTTCTCTGCCGTCCCTGTATAAAAACAACTCCTTCCTCACGCAAACGCACACACACACACACACGCACTGGCTCACACACGACACCCTCTATCCCTTGTGACTGAGGTAGGATCGAGCTCTGCACGGACATCTTTGCCCTCTCAAGATGGCGTCCAACATCACCGCTGAGCGCTACGAGCAGCTCAAGAAGGAGCGCACGTTCCACAAGTTCACGTACCGTGGGCTTGAGATCGACCCCCTGCTTGCGCTGAGCGAGGAGGAGTTCAGGGCGCTGGTGCACGCGCGTGCGCGCCGCAACATGAACCGCCATGTGGACCGCCGCCCGCCCGTGCTGCTGAAGCGCCTGCGCGAGGCGAAGAAGCACGTGAAGGTTGGCGAGAAGCCGAAGGCTGTAAAGACGCACCTGCGCGACGTGGTGATCACACCGGAGATGGTGGGGTCCGTGGTGGCGATCTACAACGGCCACCAGTTCAACGCTGTGGAGATCAAGGGTGAGATGATCGGTCACTACCTCGGCGAGTTCTCGATGAGCTACCGCCCGGTGCTGCACGGTCGCCCTGGCGTGGGTGCCACGCACTCCTCCCGCTTCATCCCGATCAAGTAGGCGGCTCACACGGCTGTCTCTGCTCGTGTGGACCCCTATCATGACCTCTTCGCGACAGCGCACCGCCGTCGTGGGCGTGCCCCGCAGAAAGTCCGTGGCATACCTGCGTGTGGTCGTGTGCGTGTGTGCTCGTCCGGGGACGCTCGGTCTGTGCTCCTCCTTTCGTCTTCCTTCTTTGTATCTTTTCCTTTTGGCTGTCCTCGAAAACACAACAAAACTGAAGAAGGGCCCCCAAGGACACCGGACATCTTCACCGGCGTTCAAGCGCGGAGCAGCCTCACGTGCATCCATGTTCACGTGAGGTAAGCGCATCAGTCGTGGCGGTAGCTGCTGAGACGACATGCGCCTTCCTACCTTGAGTTGGGCCCCTTGTCGCGGCCAGGAATGATGGAGGCGCGTGGGTTTGAGTGGGTGGACGGCAAACGGCAGGAGGCAGTTCGGCGCCTCCAGTGCCTCTCTTCTCCTTGCGTCACCAAGTTTTTATGTGTAAGGGGAAGAGAGAGGGGGCGGGGCGGAAGGTTGATGTGGAGAGTGTACAGCGCACTTGCGCGTCAGCTGTTTGTATCATGAGGCCTCTCTCCGCGTTCTCGTGTGCCGCCTTTACCGTCGTTGCCGTCTCTTCTCAACTTGCTTTTCTTGTTCCTGTCTTTTTTACCAGTCACCGTTCAAGACGGAGCACCACGAACTGGAGGAAGGGCGTGCAGGACGACGGAGCACCTTACAGCATTGCGACGAAGGCTTTATAACGCGTCAACATCGACACACCGGCGGCAATGCCACCAAAAAATGCCGTCAAGAGGAACCAAAAATCGTCGAAGCAGCGCGACAACTTCGACGAGGCCACCATCGACGCCCTGGTCATGGCTATCGAGGGCAAGGCGAAGAAGGGCACCACCAAGTCGCAGCTGAAGCAGAAGGAGGATAAGTCACTGAGTCGCGCGAATGGTCAGGGCTACGTTCTGAGCGAGCAGATGCGCAACGTGCTGCTGGCGCAGATGCAGCAGCCGGCGGCGCAGGAGGAGCAGTACGTGAACGTGCCGGTGCCGTTGACGGGGGAGGAGAGGGGGTGGCAGGAGGTGGCGCCGAACCGGTACATCCGGTATGAGCAGTTTGGCGGCAGCGACGCGGAAATGAACTTTATCGTAAACCTCTTCACCGCGGAGCTGACGGAGCCGTACAGCAGCTTCACGTACCAGTACTTTGTCTTTGGCTGGCCCGACCTCTGCATCACGGCATTCGGCGTAGAGAGTGAGACAACGCCCGATAGTTCGGTCGTCGGCGAGAAGGTCGGCGCCGTAGTGTCGCGCGTGACGCGCAAGGGCGCTGGTATGCCGCTGCGCGGCTACGTGGCGATGTTTGCCGTGGTGCCCAAGTTCCGCGGCTACCGCCTCGGCAGCCGTCTCGTCTCACTCACCGTCGAACTGATGCGCGAAAAGGGCTGTGACGAGGTGTATCTCGAGACGCCGACGTCGAACGTTCGCGCCCTGGGACTCTACCTGAACCTCGGCTTCGCCAAGACAAAGTACCTGCCGCGCTACTACCTTGACCACTCTGACGCCGTGCGTCTGAAGCTGTGGCTGAAGGATGCCGTCCCAAAGTCTGTCCCAGAGACGGCCTCCACGGCTGGTGTGGAGAAGGCGTAGCCGGGACTTTGAGAGCTCGTCTTGAATGAAAGGAGAAGGTGTAGGACTTTCAAGGCAGGAGGATGGGGGGGGTCGTGACGTGCTGCGGCGGGGAGGAGAGGGCTCAGTTGTCGGCGAGGGGGTGGCACGGCCACCCTAGCATTCTCTGCTCTTCATGCTACACTGCCCAACCCTCCCCCCTCGCTCCCACAGCCCGCATCTCCTCTGCCACACTTTCTCTGCTTTTCCCCCGCCACCCCAACGCTTTTCTTCCTATGTCGTCACTAAGCTCCTCATTGCATCACCTAAACACGACTTTCGTGTGCGCACGCCCAAGGCGCGTCCATCCCCATCGTCTGCCGCCTTCATTCCACCATGCAGACAGACACACCCAACACGCACACGCACACGCTTGTGGACATCTGCCGGGGTATGCATGACTGTCGTGCATGTGCATGTGCATGCGCGTGTGTGTGCGTGTGCGTGCGCACGCGGTAGTTGCCGGGGAGCCCTCACAGGCTCGTCCTTCCGTGCGCTGTTCTCTTCCTACTTGTTCTTCGTGTTGTTTGGCTGTGCTAGTCGCCTGTCGTTTAAAGCGTGCCTGTATGTTTAACCGGTGTTGTTACGCAGCGGATGCTGCGGTGGCTACCAAGAGCATGTGCGAGCCCTCCCTGTCCTTTTCTCTGTGCTGCAGTGATGGGTCGCGTGCGTAGAGAGGCGCGGAGGGAGGGAGTGGCCGAGCTGATGGCCTTGCCTCTGGGAGAAGACAGAGAGAGAAGGGAGGGGGAAGAAGTGGGCTGCGGTGGGCCTGGTGGGGCCACACATGATTCTCCTTGGAACCCATCCCTGATGTAGCCAGAGGTGGAGGTGTTCATGCACGCATTTGACTGTTCCTTTTCTTGGCTTTCGTGTTGCCTTCGCTCGAGCGGCTTCCCGTGGCTGCAGCGCGGCGGTGCTGGCACGAAGGAGTTGAGAAGGGGGAGTGGGGCAACGTACCGTTGCGGGCACGCTGTTGTTATCTCTTGCCTCTGTGTGCTCTCGCTCCCTCCCTCCGTTCCTCTGTCTTATTGGTGTTGCTCTGGCACGGCCCCCCTCGTGTCTTCTCTCTTCCATCCCACCCTCCACCCATCCGCACACACACACACACACACACACGGCCTGTTCCCTCTCTCCATTCTACCCCTTTCTGACGTTTTTCTTTTTCGGTTATGATTGTGATGCAACACCATCCTCTAACCCTTTCCCAGAGCGGCCATGGAGAGAATATGTGCGTGTCTGTGTGTGTGTGTGTGTGTGCCACGTCTCTTGCGATATCGGGGTGAGCCGATGACGGCGACGGCAGTGGCGGTGCTCTGTAGAGTCCACGTAAGCACGAACAGGACTACTACGCATAACGCGAAAAAAAAAACAAAAAAACATTGAGCAGGTTCAAGCGCGGGCGTATGCAGCTAATACGTGGTCTCTGTGCTGGAGGCCTGCTGCTGTGCATCCTCAAAGTGGGTACTAGTAATGATGGCGGTGCGGTGGTGGTGGTGGGGACAGAGGTATGGATAGAATGGCGGCCTTCTTTTTAGTTGTTGGCTCCTTCCCACTCGTACAAGCACAAACGGGCGCGGGTGGGAAAGCAGCGCGCAAGGAGGAAGCACACCGCGCCCATGGACGCCTCCGTCTTGTTTGAGTGACGCATGCTTATCCCGTCCGTGTCTCCCTCTCTCTCTCGCCCTTTGCTTTGGCGTGCACCATCGCCGTGGTTGGTCTTCGCTTTTTTTTTGCGTTTCTGACTTCGCGGTTTGCGTGAGGAGAACGCCGGTGATATCTCTCTCTGGCGCGCGCACACGCACATTAGCCGCTGCCGCCGAGGACGACGACGAGCTCCCCAGCCCCACGCCTATTCGCTTTCCAGCAGGCACCTTTTCCGTGCACGGCAGACGGTCTGCATACCTGTACACCGAGAGAAACGTAACGTACACTCATCATCCCCCTCCCACCTCACTGCACGGGGCGCCTCGGGCGTGACTTGGCGCCTCTTTCTCGGCTTCCTTGCGCTGCCCATTCCATCTGGCTTGCACGCTACCTTTCACATGCATTCGCGTTCGTCTCCGCAGGCTCTCCCGGCGCTGTGTCGGCAGCAGCAGCCGTCCTTGGGACGTTCGTACATGCCCCCGGCCTCCCTGGCAAAAAGTACACAGGACAAGACGGAACCGCGAACGGAGGAGAAGACCAGACTCGGCGGCAGCTCTCCGCACGCGGCTGCTGCCGCTTCGCGGGGGATGTACGGTCAGCCGTGGAACACGCCAACGGCATTGCACTCCCTCGTTGAATCCGTGACGCGCGAGTCCAATGAGCCGGCCGCAGCTCGGGCCGGCACTAGCAGAAGTACAGCACCTCGTCCAGCCGAGTCTCGGTCGCTGCCGCTGCCGCTGCCATGCTCCACCACGGCCGCACATGAGAATTCGACCTACGCCGGACGAGTGGTATCTACGGTTGCAACGGCAGCGGCTGCGCCTTCTTCGCTACTCACAAGCACCGGCACACCAGCTCCGCTATCGGAGTCCACGGGTACCACGGCCGCCGTGCGGGCCGAGCGCTTGCGTGAGCTCGAGGACTTCCTCCAGCAGCGCGGTGGACGAGGCACGTCACTGGAGGGCCGGCACAAGGTCATTCAGAAGGCGCTCTCCCTCCTGCCTGCCGTGTATCCGCTCCTCGCCAAGGTGGCGGAGTCGATGCAGCGCTACACCGAGGACGTGACCGCGTCGCTGCGCCGCGCCGCCACGGAGAAGGCAGAAGCGCTGCGGCAGCAGGAGAGAGAGCTGTACGAGCAGTTCGAGACATTTTTCGAAGGGAAGATACGCGAGCTCATGCTGGCGAGGAAGCAGGCAGAGGAGGAGGCAAAGGCGGAGCACGCTGCCGCCTTTGCCCTGCGTCAGGAGCGCGATGCGGAGCTGATGGCGGTGAAGGAGCAGCTGGTGCAGCGCATGAACACTTGCGAGAAGACGGAGGATCAGTTCCGCGACTTCCGTCACCTGATCGCGTCTGTGTTCAATACCAATCAGCAGCTGAACCTCCGCATTGAGCAGCTGGAGGAGGTGCTAGCGCGCCACCGCATCGATCTCCCCCCCGCCAGCGAGGAGATGATGGCGTTCCAGACGTCGTTGGACGGGCAGCGGCCTTTTGTGCCACAGGCCTCGACCGTCGACGGCGACGGCGACGATGACAGCAGCAGCGGCGGCGGTGGGGTGCGTGGCGGTCGCAACAAGTCGCACAAGCTGCCGGTGCAGTTCATGGCCGCTGCCAAGCAGGAGCTGGTGAACTCACGCCTGACGCTGCAGGAGGAACTACTGCACTCGGCCTTCGACGACCACTCCGCCTATCGCATGCGCATTAACGGACTCAAGCAGCAGAATCTGGACCTCAGCTTCACCGTTTCAGAGCTGGAAGAGCAGGTGAGGGACTTGTACACGTACATCCACGAGAAGCGATTTGTGCGGCAGGTGGATGAGCAGGGCAACGAGATTGCCGTGATGACGCCGCGACCGCGCGGGGTGCCGCTGGCTTTGCAAACGGAGCTCGGCATCGATCTTCGCCACTCCACCGCCAACATCCTGTCCGAGCTCTCTACCTTGTCGATCAACATGAAGCACCAGCTCAACTCGGCCCTCCTGCGTGCGCGTCAGCTGCACACGCTGTCAGCGTGGCTCGACGAAGGGAACGAGACCGCTGCCAGCGGTGGCGGGGTCGGCGGCATGCTGGAGCGGGTCTCGGAGGCGGCCGCCATTCCGGTGTTCCCCGTTTCCGCGTGGCCGTCGATTCCGCACTTTCTGCGCACTTTCATCACCCCCGACGTGCCGAACTACTTCTGGACGGAGGCCCAAGCGGCGTGCATCCTTTACAACTTCTTCAAAAGCTACAAGGCGATCCGTCGACGCGCACGTTTTGTGCGGGATAACAAGATGCTCGCCCCACGCGTCTACCAGCTCTTTGAGCACCGTGAGGTGCTGCTGGCGCGACTGGACGCAGGAAAGGAGGATGTGGCGGCGGCGGAGGAAAACACGCCATTCGGCTACGTGGTCACACAGTTCGCCCGTGAGGTGCTTGCGAACCTGTCCCCGCAGAACGCGCAGCCGCATCTGCCGCTCGTGTTGCCGGGCACCGTCGCGCTTCGCTTCCCCAAAACAAGCAGCACACCGTCGCAGAGCAAATCGTTCCAAAGCGGCGACGGCGTGGGTGACGGCATGCACGGCCCCGGATCGCAGCGGACCCCGATAGCCGACGAGCGACTGACGGTGAAGGACTGCCCGTGGAAGGAGGCCGCCCCGATCGTGGAGTTCGAGCTGGCGCGTTTTACGTACAACCTGTGGTACGCGGCGGTGCGCTACCAACCGTCGCAGCCGCTCTGCGAGCTGTTCCTCAAGTTGGTCGATGGCCAAGTGCCCATCGAGACGTTTGATTTAATGGAGACGGTGCTGGGCCGACTGCGGCGGCGCATCGAGGGGCTGGACAGCGAGGGCACTCGCCGATTTGCGTACTCGCGGCTGGTGAAGGCGGTAGTGCGATCTGTATCCGACATGGACGCCAAAGTCGGGCTGCGCGCCGTCCAGGCGGTGGCACAGACCTTCGAGGCGAACCACACGCCGCTGTACGGTGGCACCCTCGGCTCGGTGGCTCTCTTCGCTGATGAGACGTACTGCATGCGTGAATCGCTCACCGCCTCGTTAGAGAAAGGCACGATGCGGGCCGTGGCCAGCTGCACAGCCGACAACACGGCTGCGGGTGTGGCAGCGGCGGAGAAGCAGACGATACGGACGCCGCTTCCGTCGTCCTTGATCACCCACGAGGTGCCACTGCCGACGTCGTTCACAGCTTCCTCGCCACCGTCGATGCTTCCTCCCATAGGGGCCACGTGCATCATACGCTTCTGCCGCCACCTTGTCCACGACACACTCGAAGGCCTCTACACTCGCATCGAAGCCGCGCTGTGCCCGCTGGTGGAGGAAAGCGAGGCGGTGCTTGGCCTCTACCTGCTTCCTCTTCCTCGCGCAAAGGCTGCGCTGGCTGCGCTGGACGAAGTGACGCGTGAAGAGGGCATTCACGCTGCCCTCCTCGGATCGACGGGGACGGGCGACGGCAACTCTCTTGCGCGCGTCACGATTGGTCGCATCTCTGCGGCGGCCCTTGCAGGGACGCAGCTCAGGCCCGAGGCGGCAGATTTGCTTGGCGTACGAGGCTTGACGAGCGACTACATGATCCTGCTAGAGTCGCGCAAGAATGTGCTGAAGGACAAGCGGACGGAGGACCGGCACGTCGTGACACGCATGGTGGACAAGGCGGTGCAGGGGCTGCCGCACTTCAAGACGTCTACCCACTTTCCCTTCCGCGGCAAAAACGCCGCGTGGCTCGGCGAGTCCGGGGGGCCGGATGACGGCGATGAGGAGCCGAGGGCAGACTCGCCGCACGAGGCTGACGCGACTCTCAGCAACGCCGCTTCCGCTACCGGCCGTATGGGTGGCCTCTCCAAAAACAGTGCCGAGAAGAGTGGGAGGCGGACGGCCACGCAAGAGAAGGTGGCAACGCGCCGCAGCGTGCAACCCCCTGTGCAGGGCGGCAGCGAGAACTCCAAAACCAAGGCGCGAAGATCCCCGCAGGTCAAGCACAGCAACAAGGGGAAACGTGGCCAGGCAAGCTCACTCTCGTTCGAAGGAGGCCGCCTTGGCTCAGCGGAGAGCGATGATGCCCTATGGAGCGGCACTGCCAAGGCGCTGCTGGCGGCGTCGGAGGAAGGCAACCTGGTAGAGTGGTACAGCCTCCGGCACGCGCTGCGTCGCGCCTTGCCGACCCTTCCATGGCAAATCTTCCAACCGGACGGGCGGGAGCAGGAAACAACGACGGCCGCGTCAGTTGCCCCGACGCTGCCGCTGCTGGCAGCGTATGAAGAGGAGGCACCACACTAGCGCTTCCTCCTCGGCCATTTTCAAGGTCGTTTCTCGTTTTGATGGCGCCTCATTTTCATCGGGCATGCGCATGCGCGTGCGTGTGACGTTGCATGCGAGCATAACCATGCACAACTCCAGGCAGGCGAGCGCGTTGCCTTGGCACACGATGTATAACTCATCGCCGTGCGTTGGAACTTCCACGGCGTTCATGTGCCTGCCACCTCGTTTCTCTGCCGGGCTTAGGTTGATTTTGCCGAGTGCTGCTCTTCTGCCTTCATGACGAGGAGCGGCCACACCGCAGAGCGAGGTATCTCAGGACCCAGCGCACTACCTAGCGCGTTGATGAGCACAGACTCAGCCGCGCGTACTTGCGCCATCACGCGAAGGCAATCATCACTCCGCAGTTGAGATGCTAGACTTGGAGCGATGCCTTCTGAAGACGACAAGCGAACTATATGTGAATATATGCTTGTGGACGCTACTGTGCACCCGTGGTCTCTCCATAGTCATGTGGGCACTGATGCTGGGTCGCTATGCATGGCAATGTGTAAAGTGGTGCGTTCCTCTTGCATCGGCCCCTCCCCCCTCCCATGCCACACCTCTCTCCTCTTGGCTTGCCAGCCAACCGGGTGGCGTGCGGCGGCGTCGGACAACGTTCGCCAGGAACACGACCCACCCCTCTTGTCAACACGCAGGCCTTTGCTTTCTGTGTGTGTGTGTGTGTGCGTGGCGTCTCTGTGTATCCTTCCCTCTCATGACGCTGTACTTGATTCCAGATGCTTGCGCCCTGTTCACGTCGCTCTCTGCTTCTTCTTTTTGCTGCTGCTACTCTCATACTTTGCCAATGATCCGCGGCAACCCATCGGCTCGCTGTGCGGCCTACGCACACACACACACACACACACACACACAAACCGACGACGACGACACATCGAACTCCTCCACCAAAACTCCTCTAAACACTCCAACTGACTGTTTTTGCCTCTACGTTCTCGTTGGCCATGCTGCTAGTCATCAGTCTGCCCTCTCAAGATGGCGTCCAACATCACCGCTGAGCGCTACGAGCAGCTCAAGAAGGAGCGCACGTTCCACAAGTTCACGTACCGTGGGCTTGAGATCGACCCCCTGCTTGCGCTGAGCGAGGAGGAGTTCAGGGCGCTGGTGCACGCGCGTGCGCGCCGCAACATGAACCGCCATGTGGACCGCCGCCCGCCCGTGCTGCTGAAGCGCCTGCGCGAGGCGAAGAAGCACGTGAAGGTTGGCGAGAAGCCGAAGGCTGTAAAGACGCACCTGCGCGACGTGGTGATCACACCGGAGATGGTGGGGTCCGTGGTGGCGATCTACAACGGCCACCAGTTCAACGCTGTGGAGATCAAGGGTGAGATGATCGGTCACTACCTCGGCGAGTTCTCGATGAGCTACCGCCCGGTGCTGCACGGTCGCCCTGGCGTGGGTGCCACGCACTCCTCCCGCTTCATCCCGATCAAGTAGGTGGCCTCTGTGTCCTTGAGCGGTCCGCGAAGGGGAGGGCGAGAAGGGTGCATCTTTTTTGGATGCCGCGAGAGGGTTGAAGAGGTGCGCGCGCAGGAAAGCGTAGCTCTCTCATGCAAACTCTGCCCACCTCTCTGCCTTCGCCGTCGCCTCTGCGCTTGTCGCCTTTATCTCCCGTGCGAGGTGAGGGAGTCGCACTGACGCAGGCAAGCGGCAAAAAGTCGACATGCGTGATGACACGAGGCTCTTTTCGGTTGTTCGTGCCCGTTCTCGGCGTCGCCCTTTCCTTTTCCTTTTTTTTGTTTTCATTATTTTCTTGCGTGTTCAGGCCCACCTCCTCGCAAAACTCCCACGACTATGAAAAAGACAAAAAAAAACCGGCAGCAAGAGCAACGTGAGCACGAGCACGAGAGGCGGCGATGCAGAGACCAGTCCACGAATTCAGGCGTGCACCGGCAGCTACCAGTGTTTGCCGTGCCCCCCTCCCTCCCCCACCCCACCCCCACACACATGTACAGAAAAGCAGATTCACAGTGAGAGGGGCCACAAGTTCGTGCCTCCATGTGTGCGCTTGTCGTTCTGCTGCACTTTGGGTCACGGGAGCACTCGCAGGGCGCACAGATGGCCGGACACGATGACGAACTCGGCTGTAGGTAACGAAAATACGAGGCTGTGGTGGAATCGTGCGTCACCTCGCTCTGTAGAGGAGTGTGTGCGCTTGTGTGTGTATGAGCATGCCTCTTGCCGGGTCGAGAGGACGATGCGCAGTGCGCACCCCACCACCTTACGCGACGCGAAAAGAGAACGCGGCCCCCTCATAAACGCTTAGTGTTCGGGGGCCGGGGGAGCGTGGCGTCAAGGCCTCTAGTGCTGCTACTCCTGTGCTACACGGGACGGCACATCACTCCTTTCCACGACCACTGCTGTTTCTCCTCCTGCTCTCTCTCTCTCAAATCTTCGTCGTTCTTTTTTAATCTTAAGCGCGGTTGTGTTCCACTTCGCGTTTGGCACAACGCACATGCACACAACTGCTATTTCTTCTCCCCGGGCTGTGTTGAAACCCCTCCCTATCCCATCCCCTATCCGATCCCGCCTTTTCCCCTTGTCCTTGCTGAGGTGCGTGCATATACGAAGGCGTGGCCTGGCTTGTAGCCCCGTACGCGTACCAACGAAGCAGAGGTGTTCTGCCTGAGGATTTGCATGGATATCTTCATTAATTATCTACGGCTGTGCCTTGCAGAGGTGAAAAGGGTGTTGGCGTGTGTGTGTGTGTGTGCGGCCGCGGCGGCCCCTGCTCTTGCTTTCCAGGAAGGGTTGCCGTGCGCACGTGCCGCCACCCAGTGAGGTGGGGGCAATCATTGCATGCGACACTCGTCCGGGGCGTCGTCGCACAGAATACGCAAATGAGAGGCAACCCAGAGCATGCAGACGCCCATACACGCGCGCGCAGCCGCAGCGACGTCTGTGCTGGACACCACACCCCTCACATTCCTTTTCTTTTCCCTCTTCACATCTCTGCTAGGCCACAACGAGGCGCTGAGCAGCAGCAACGGCACCTAAACCTGCCTTGCGACGCTCTCACGCAAGGAAAGCGCTGGCACGCGCCGAAGGCGATCGCAGAGTGCGCAGGACGGAGGCATCGCCGAGCCATCACCGGCTCACCTCACAGACAAGGCCAAGGTCACATACAGGCGCGCGTTGAACACCCCAACACATCCCACGAGAGAACTCTCTTTCCATTTACAGCACACACCAGGCCAACACCACCCGACGACAGGGCGGGCGCGCTCCTACACGCTTCCTCTCGTTGCTCTTGGTCCTGTGCTCACTCCTGCGTTTTCCCTTGAAAAGTCGCGGCCCCACTGGGCGACGGAAGGGGCGAGGAGGGCAGGGGCTCCCCCCGTTTATACAGCAGCTGCAGTAAGCTTTTTCCTTTTCTTTTTTTCGATCGATTACACTCATCCGCCGCCAGCAGCCTTCCTGAGCTGCCCTTCTGTGTCTGTGTGCCTTTCTCGCCGAGGGCGCACACCTACACACACCAAAATACGTTTTTCTTACAACGTCAACAAAATTCTTACATCCGTAACGGGCGCTACGGACGCCAAGCGCCAACATGGACGCAGAGTTCTTTCCCAAGAACCCCGTCCTCCGGTTCGATGCCGCTATCAGTGCTGCGTACTCAAGACTGCTCGTTGACGAACTCAAGGAGCTTCAGCTCATCCTGCGCGACTACACAAAACTACGTCTCCTGCAAGATCGTGAAAAGCGTATTAGAGCAGCACAGATCACAGCAGCATCACGGCTTTACACCAGTGGCACCGACTGTGATCAGCGGCAGTTATACACCCGCGAAAGACCAGGATGTCCCGACCATCATGACTCACGCGTAGCCAAGGAGCTATTCGTTGACTCGAGCACACCCTCCAAAGACGTCACACCTAAGATCGAGGTCTCGCCCACCAGCCCCAACTCGAACGTTGGGGAAGGACCGCCGCTCCCCCGAAAATTCACACCTGCCTCACACACCTCAGAGAGGCTCTGCCACTCAGGCAGTGACTTTCCTTCACAGCCCACAACATGTGAGGAATGGAAACACAAGCCCTTCTCTAAACCATACGAGCGTCTGGGCTCTACACACGCACATCCACAAGAAGCTCCCCACCAAGCCGAGCCCTTCACCTCCGCTGCCTTCACACGTACCTCGAAACTCAATTCTGACACTTTCGCGCCACCGAAACCCCGCTTCTCCGGCGGCGTTGCTGCCGAGGCGGCGGGCGCGCTGGCGCAGCTGGCGGAGGACCGCGCCGCGGACATGGCGCAGGCCGTGTCGAGCGCCGAGGGAGGCAGCCGCGCCGCCCTTGAGGCAACCGAGGCCGCCGAGCGCGCCGAGCAGGAGCGCGCTTGCGTTGCGTCGGAGGAGTGCGCTGCGCGCGCCGGCGTTGCTGCCGAGGCGGCGGGCGCGCTGGCGCAGCTGGCGGAGGACCGCGCCGCGGACATGGCGCAGGCCGTGTCGAGCGCCGAGGGAGGCAGCCGCGCCGCCCTTGAGGCAACCGAGGCCGCCGAGCGCGCCGAGCAGGGGCGCGCTTGCGTTGCGTCGGAGGAGTGCGCTGCGCGCGCCGGCGTTGCTGCCGAGGCGGCGGGCGCGCTGGCGCAGCTGGCGGAGGACCGCGCCGCGGACATGGCGCAGGCCGTGTCGAGCGCCGAGGGAGGCAGCCGCGCCGCCCTTGAGGCAACCGAGGCCGCCGAGCGCGCCGAGCAGGAGCGCGCTTGCGTTGCGTCGGAGGAGTGCGCTGCGCGCGCCGGCGTTGCTGCCGAGGCGGCGGGCGCGCTGGCGCAGCTGGCGGAGGACCGCGCCGCGGACATGGCGCAGGCCGTGTCGAGCGCCGAGGGAGGCAGCCGCGCCGCCCTTGAGGCAACCGAGGCCGCCGAGCGCGCCGAGCAGGAGCGCGCTTGCGTTGCGTCGGAGGAGTGCGCTGCGCGCGCCGGCGTTGCTGCCGAGGCGGCGGGCGCGCTGGCGCAGCTGGCGGAGGACCGCGCCGCGGACATGGCGCAGGCCGTGTCGAGCGCCGAGGGAGGCAGCCGCGCCGCCCTTGAGGCAACCGAGGCCGCCGAGCGCGCCGAGCAGGAGCGCGCTTGCGTTGCGTCGGAGGAGTGCGCTGCGCGCGCCGGCGTTGCTGCCGAGGCGGCGGGCGCGCTGGCGCAGCTGGCGGAGGACCGCGCCGCGGACATGGCGCAGGCCGTGTCGAGCGCCGAGGGAGGCAGCCGCGCCGCCCTTGAGGCAACCGAGGCCGCCGAGCGCGCCGAGCAGGAGCGCGCTTGCGTTGCGTCGGAGGAGTGCGCTGCGCGCGCCGGCGTTGCTGCCGAGGCGGCGGGCGCGCTGGCGCAGCTGGCGGAGGACCGCGCCGCGGACATGGCGCAGGCCGTGTCGAGCGCCGAGGGAGGCAGCCGCGCCGCCCTTGAGGCAACCGAGGCCGCCGAGCGCGCCGAGCAGGAGCGCGCTTGCGTTGCGTCGGAGGAGTGCGCTGCGCGCGCCGGCGTTGCTGCCGAGGCGGCGGGCGCGCTGGCGCAGCTGGCGGAGGACCGCGCCGCGGACATGGCGCAGGCCGTGTCGAGCGCCGAGGGAGGCAGCCGCGCCGCCCTTGAGGCAACCGAGGCCGCCGAGCGCGCCGAGCAGGAGCGCGCTTGCGTTGCGTCGGAGGAGTGCACTGCGCGCGCCGGCGTTGCTGCCGAGGCGGCGGGCGCGCTGGCGCAGCTGGCGGAGGACCGCGCCGCGGACATGGCGCAGGCCGTGTCGAGCGCCGAGGGAGGCAGCCGCGCCGCCCTTGAGGCAACCGAGGCCGCCGAGCGCGCCGAGCAGGAGCGCGCTTGCGTTGCGTCGGAGGAGTGCGCTGCGCGCGCCGGCGTTGCTGCCGAGGCGGCGGGCGCGCTGGCGCAGCTGGCGGAGGACCGCGCCGCGGACATGGCGCAGGCCGTGTCGAGCGCCGAGGGAGGCAGCCGCGCCGCCCTTGAGGCAACCGAGGCCGCCGAGCGCGCCGAGCAGGAGCGCGCTTGCGTTGCGTCGGAGGAGTGCGCTGCGCGCGCCGGCGTTGCTGCCGAGGCGGCGGGCGCGCTGGCGCAGCTGGCGGAGGACCGCGCCGCGGACATGGCGCAGGCCGTGTCGAGCGCCGAGGGAGGCAGCCGCGCCGCCCTTGAGGCAACCGAGGCCGCCGAGCGCGCCGAGCAGGGGCGCGCTTGCGTTGCGTCGGAGGAGTGCGCTGCGCGCGCCGGCGTTGCTGCCGAGGCGGCGGGCGCGCTGGCGCAGCTGGCGGAGGACCGCGCCGCGGACATGGCGCAGGCCGTGTCGAGCGCCGAGGGAGGCAGCCGCGCCGCCCTTGAGGCAACCGAGGCCGCCGAGCGCGCCGAGCAGGGGCGCGCTTGCGTTGCGTCGGAGGAGTGCGCTGCGCGCGCCGGCGTTGCTGCCGAGGCGGCGGGCGCGCTGGCGCAGCTGGCGGAGGACCGCGCCGCGGACATGGCGCAGGCCGTGTCGAGCGCCGAGGGAGGCAGCCGCGCCGCCCTTGAGGCAACCGAGGCCGCCGAGCGCGCCGAGCAGGAGCGCGCTTGCGTTGCGTCGGAGGAGTGCGCTGCGCGCGCCGGCGTTGCTGCCGAGGCGGCGGGCGCGCTGGCGCAGCTGGCGGAGGACCGCGCCGCGGACATGGCGCAGGCCGTGTCGAGCGCCGAGGGAGGCAGCCGCGCCGCCCTTGAGGCAACCGAGGCCGCCGAGCGCGCCGAGCAGGAGCGCGCTTGCGTTGCGTCGGAGGAGTGCGCTGCGCGCGCCGGCGTTGCTGCCGAGGCGGCGGGCGCGCTGGCGCAGCTGGCGGAGGACCGCGCCGCGGACATGGCGCAGGCCGTGTCGAGCGCCGAGGGAGGCAGCCGCGCCGCCCTTGAGGCAACCGAGGCCGCCGAGCGCGCCGAGCAGGGGCGCGCTTGCGTTGCGTCGGAGGAGTGCGCTGCGCGCGCCGGCGTTGCTGCCGAGGCGGCGGGCGCGCTGGCGCAGCTGGCGGAGGACCGCGCCGCGGACATGGCGCAGGCCGTGTCGAGCGCCGAGGGAGGCAGCCGCGCCGCCCTTGAGGCAACCGAGGCCGCCGAGCGCGCCGAGCAGGAGCGCGCTTGCGTTGCGTCGGAGGGATGTGTTGGGCGGTTATCGGCATCTGGGTGTGGTGTTTGTAGTGGGGGTACTCTTGTGGGGATGGAATGTGGCAGGCATGACTGTTCTTTGCGGTTTTCGTATCCCTTGTCTGCGTGTGTTCTACGTTTGGTTGAGGAAGAGGAGGATATGCGCGCGCTGTTACAGCGTGAGGAGATTGTTGCTCGAAGATGGAAGGTGTCGCGTTGTTTCGCTCCAGGGTCGCTAGCGTCGCGGGGTTTAGAAGGAAAGCGGAACGTCTCCGTATATCGCGAGGTTTCTGTGACGGACTGCTTATCTCAGCATGGTGTGTTTGAGGGGACGCGCAACAGTGTGACCAGCGACGCGCTTCAGCGGTGGGTTCGTTCGAATCGCTGAAAAAGGAATGTTGGAGTGTAACGTGTGGGCCATCGCGAGTTCCGTCGGGGAGGAAGAGAACAGGTCTCGAGCTGGCAGTTGGAAGTGTTTTCATGCGGGGATGGAATCCGCTGATGCGCGGTTGTTGAAGGCGGAAATGAATGTTTTTTTTTTGACGATAACTTTGTGGTATCGTGGATTACTCATAGGCTCCTCATAGCACGGTGATGTTTGGCGGGGCTCTTGCTGTGCGCCGCCTCAGATAGTGTGCCTGTTGCAGGGAGAGCCATTCAAAAGAAGATAACTGTAGGCCGCAGGGGATGTGTGGCTCTCGCGTCGACGCTCAGTTTCGGGCGTTGTAAACATTTAGGAGCTACCGTCGCTATCCCGCTCATCGTTCTCTGCTCCTCGCCCTAAGGCTGAGCACGCAAAGTCTCTCAAGGTTTTTTCCGTTACCAGGGAGGATGCATTTTCTCTGGATTGAGATGATGGAGGCCAGCTGGGCGATCGTGAGCGAGCCTTCGTGCTGTTCCCCCCCCTTCAACACAATGCTGTTCTCTCCCTTTCGTTGCTGCTGCACCCTCAATCGATCTTTCCTGGACTGTTGTCTGTCTCGCTCGTCTCTTCTCTGCACCTTCGTGGCTCTGCTGCTGGGTGTGTCGTGGCTCTTTCCGGTGCTGTGCATAATGGTGTACTTTGATGGACACTCTCTCTACATGTGCCGTGCATGAGTATCATGGTGCATGCGCAGCTTTCCATTGGCAGCACACAGATTACCGCTTTCAAAGTCTGGCTCTGTTCGCTTATCGTGATCTTCAGTAGCTTCCTGTCCCCGCCTCCCCCCTCTTCGCGAGTGTGGGCATGTGTGGCGAGGTTTGCGTATCCTGGCAGTCTTGACGTTGCCTACCTCCCTCTTACGACCTGCGCAGTAACACGTTGTTTATTCGCGTTGTTTATTGTGGGGAGAGGAGGCGATACTCGAAAGTACTCGAAACGTGTCCGAGCCGAGACACAGCGAGGTCTAGCTAGGCAGCTGTGTGATTAGGAGAGCCTGCGCACGTGAGTCTCGCTGGCGTCTCCTCTTCCTGAACCGCCAACATCGCTTCTTCACGGTCGTCCTCTCTCCCTCCCAGGCTGTCGCGTTTGGGCGCCGTGCCGCGTGGACTTCGTGGTCGCGTGTTGGAAGCTCTCTTTACGCGTCTCTCTCTATATATTTATTTATCTCTATTTCTTGTGTTTTTTTTTGCTTTTGGGTGTTGAGCGTCCGCTCTCTACCTTCTCTGTGAGCGTATTTCTGTGCGTTCAGTTGAGTCTCGTCTCTCTCTTTCTTTCCGCCTCACAAGGTGGAGCGACGAATTATATATTACTGCTGTTGCTGCCTCGGGCATACTTTTCCTCTGCTCTCTCTCTCCTGGTCTTGCTACCCACACGCCCACTCCTTGCCTTTGCTGCTTCTCATTATCTTCGACCTTTCAGTTTCTTTTTCCATATCTGTCTCTTTCTCTGTGTGTGTGTGTGTGAGCTCGTTTTAGCTGTGCTCTGTCTTGTCAGCTTACGTGCCCCCCGCCTCTTTCTCTGTCTTTCGATCTCTTGCCATCACACTCTGCACCGGCCGTGCGTGTGTCGGAGGATCTGCCTATCCTGCTGCTGCTCTCCTCGTGCAGTGGTGGTCTAGTATAGCCGCCTCTCGACGCCGCTGATCGACTGACTTTGCGGCACCTGGGGTGCAGAAAAACGAGCTCTTCTCTCTCCGTCGAAGCACGAGGCGAAAAACAACGAAGACACGCATCGGTGTTGCCGCCGCCGCCTCCCTTCTAGTTGTTCTATTCCGTCATGTTTACTCGATATTTGGGTTGCCGTGGTCATATGAGGCAAAGAGAGAGAGGTGCGTTTCTGGCGAGCTTCCGTCGCGGAAACGGATCCACGTCGGCTGTGAAAACCGTGGCATTGCTGTTGCTGATACTCGTTGCTTGTGGTGCTGCAGCCCGCCCGTGCACGAACGCGGATATCATACACTTCTTCTCGCCGTGTGATAAGAGGACGGGTAAGCTGACCGTCCTATCCTACCTCAGCAGCGACGCGGATTGCGAGCGGGGGAATCTTTTCGTGCCACCCCCACGCACCACTGCCTGCTACGACTGCACAGATGGCTACCGCCTGGACCCGTTGACGCTTGAATGTGCCGTGTGTCCAGCCGGCACCTACTCCTCATACACGACCCGCTACGTGACCTTTGACCCCTTGCCCGAAGACATGAGAACGTACTGCAGTCCGGAGCCGTGTGCGTCGTGGAGCGCCGTGGAGGATACTTACGGGACGGTGGTCTCCTCGGGTGTGCAGCCGACTGAGAACCGTCCCGTGACGCAGTGGGGTACGGTCGACGAGTCGGTGGAGTCCACGCTGGACTTCGTAGTTGACGTTATTGAGAGCAGCGGCTCGCTCGAGTTCGATTACTCGATCTCGTCGGAAGAGATGTACGACGGACTCGTGCTGCGCCTCAACTACTCCATTGTCAGAAACCCGGACACGGAGGTCGGTAAGTACCGGTTTTTCGCCACGGGGGTGCACCGCGACTGGTATCACGCCTCCTTACGGCTGCCGTACGGTACCACCCAGATTCAGTTTGACTACATGAAGGACAGCACCGGTCCACCCTACGGCGAGGAGCTCACCGGCGTGAATGATCGGGCGCTGTTACGCAACATTGTCGTCAAAGGCACGCGCAAGACAGTGGCAGAGATGCAGTGCGTCAGCTGTCCACCCGGGCACTGGACGGCCAGGGAGGGCAGAGGTGGTGTTGGCGCATCCCAGTGCGTGCGATGTCCACGGAACACATACCGGGGAGAGGGCGATACGCAGTGTCTCCAGTGCCCGCCGAACACCTCATCGCCAGAGGGCGCTAATAACTGCACTCGCATGCGTGCGTGCACGGGGGGCGACTACATTGCGCAGTACGGCAGCTGCCGGAGTGATAACACGCGACTGCGGAGCTGGGTCAAGTACGAGGGCGCAGACTGTGCTGAAGTCGAGGGCAGCAGGCCGACAGCGACGAGGGTCGAATGTGCGACATGTCTGCCGGGCATGCGGCACGCAGACAGTCGAGCTCGGGGGGCGTGTGTCAGTTGTCCTGCGGGGGAGTACCTCTTAGGCGATAGGTGCGAAGTGTGTCCATTGGGGACGGCCGCCATACCCAAGCTGGTGTACAGCAGTGGCTTCGACGGCCTCGGCGGTGATGTGATGGCGCTGCCAGGGATCTCGCTGTCGCGCATCTACTGCACAGGCTCTGCAAGCCGCTGCCGAAGGGAGGAAGGGAAAGGGTTCGAGCTTGTGGGGCTTCCGTTCGCGGACGAGGACAATACGCTGATCGGCATTCGACAAGAACACCTTGCCAGCTCGACCTACTCGCTGGCCACCCTCAGCTACACCTTCCATGCCGAGGAAGACGGCTGGGCGAACATCACCTTCGCTTATGTCGACGCTGAGGGCAAGTATGTGCAAAGGATGGATTGGCGGACGACATTGAACGTGCGGGTCATCGTAGACGATAACGCCGAATATCCGGTCCGAGCTTTTGCGTCGCACACGGGGAGGGTGGACTCGGTGTTTTACTCCCTTCTTGTGCCGTACTACGTGGATACGGCACTTCCTGCCAGCGGTTCCGACTCGAAGCTGCGTGGCATGCGGCACCGCTTAAGCTGGATCGTGGAGGAGCTCGCCTTCACATCCAACCCGATCTCAGTCGTGATCGTGGGCCTGGAAGTGTTTGGCGATGTATCGGGCGGTGTGCAGACGTGCCAACCCTGCCGAGCTGGGTTCAGCTGCGCATCACGCGCGGCGAAGATGACTCCATGCTCACCTGGCACCGTGCAACCCGCGTTACGAGCGCACCGGTGCGAGCCGTGCATCGGCAATACCTACGCTCCCGGATACGGCTTCACGACATGCCTTCAGTGCCCGGGCAACACGGTCGCAAACGCAGACCACACAGGCTGCAGCCTCGGCTGCGTGTTCGAAAGAAACGGCATGGTGTACAACTTCAGCGAGCTGCGGGGTGTCGTCTTGAATGCGTCAGTGGGGTACATGCCGGCAACGAACGCGTCCGTGTCCAACATGACGGTCGAGGAGGCCGACGAAGCCGGTATACCCCGCTTCTACTTCTCTCCATGCGACCCGCTCCCCGTCCGAGATGCCCGGGCCACCTCCGAGAGCGACTCTGCCCTTACCCCGATCACGCGCGATCGGCTGTGCGTGCCTTCAGCGCGCGGCCGCAACAGCTCCTCTAGTGCGTACGTGTGTCAGCGCACTTCAGCCACCAACGGGCACCACTTTGGCGACGCTGTTGTGCACATGGAGGTCGGTCGGCATCTCTACCTGGTGACGCAGTTGGGCAGCCCATACATCTTCTACGGCGTCGATACCTCCGCGGACGACTGGGTCTACGACGCGAAGTCCAACTACATGGCGTTTATCGAACTGGAGTGCAGCACGAGCGGCGGTGAGCCAAAGTTCGGCACGCTGCAGTACGTCGGCGAGGGCAACGAGGACCTTGTCCTTCGGTGGCGCTCTGCCTACGCGTGCCCCCTCTGCACAAACGAAAGCTATGAAAAGGTGGAGACGAGCTGCGATGATCCCACCGCAACGACGCGGCGGGTGTACTACACCTTACGCAGGGACAGTATGAACTGCGTCGGCGGCTACGTGCCACCGGAGCCGATTATTGTGAAGTGCACCGAGTGCACCCTCGACGCCTACACCGTGCGCTGGCTGGAGTGCGATCCATCAACACAGACACAGGAGGGTGTCTATGTACTTCTACCCGACCGTGCCAACTGCACACCAGGTGCCTCCCCGCTGCCCCCCGTGAAGCCGCGCCCGTGCGATGCGTCGGGCGGTACCGCTGGCAGGGGTACCTCTCGCAGAACGGTGGTGGTGCTTCTCGTGGTTCTCGGGCTTGTGCTAGCTGGACTGGGAGTGATGACTTTTTACTACCGTCGTCTGCGGGAGCGTGTCGCGCGCGCGGCACGCGGAGAGGGAGCGGAGCTCGACGCCTACGGCGGCATCTTGGACGATCCTTATGATCATGACGACGGAGGCGACCCTGCGGAGCCGTCGTCGTTCGGGCGCGACAGTACGGCAGCGACAGTGCATCAACTGTGGGGCGTGGTGGTAAGCATGGGCCAACACATTCGCGACGCTGTCTCGCACAACGACGGCAGAAGCATGGGAGCTGCTGCCCGTGCGTCTGCCGACGATCGCAACAACTGGAACAGGTACGACTTCGCCGCCGCTTCGGATGGCGGCAGCAGCGAGAGCGGCGGTGGCAGTGGCAGCGGCAATGGCAGCGGCAGTGCGGATCGTGACGGCCATGCGCAGAATTTCTTTTCTCTCGCCGCCACTGACGACGATATCTTGCCGGGACTTCGCTAGTTTTTCATCTGACGCTGTGTCCTGCGGCCCCTTCCTCCTCCCCCTTCTCCATCCTCCGTCATTGCGGCACATGGTGGCGCTCCCCTTTCATCGTTGCTTTCTTTGCTGTGCGTGTGCCGCTTCCGTGCTTTTGGTGTTGCTGCATGTTGCGCCAGGCGCTTTCGGTGGCGTTCCTCTATCTTCGTCTCCTTTTTTTTGTGCATGCGTGCATTGCTGCACCCACCGCAGTCCGCACGTCTGGCGGTGGTGCTTGCGTCAGCGACTTCGTATCTTCCGGTGTCCCTCTTTCAGTGTTTTGTGGGGCACGTGCACGTTTCTCCTGCACGCCTAGCGCATCAGTGCTCATCTGCGTGCCTTCGTTTCTTCCTCATCACCGTTCCATCGCCGTTCCACACAGAGCGCAGTGAATTGCCCGCGAGACAGCGCTCGTATCACAGCACGGTAGCCGCGCTGCTGATCTTGTATTTCTCGCCTTTCGCGCTGCTGCACATCATTAGTGGCACGGCATCCACCGCTTCATGAGTGCGGCGTCCGAGGGCCTCGAGACTTCTCATTTCTTTTTGTGATAGGCTCTCGGTAGCCCCCATGACGGGAAGCGGGCGCGCCTCAGCGCGTGGCAGCGCAGGATCGAGTGCACCCTCTCCCCATCCCCTGCGAATGCTGCACCACCTCTGGCGGTGACAGGGGCCCGGTGACTAGGACGTGGGGAGGTCAGAGCGAGTCGTCGTCGCGGATGCCGGCGGCCAGGTCTTGGATGGCGCTGCTTCGGAGCGACCCGCGACAGTGAGCACGTTTGCATGACCCATACGATGCTTGCGAGCTGTCAGCGTGGCTTGCGCGCATCCGCCCTCCCTCCTCCGGCCCTCACACTGCCTACTGGTGCGGTGAGCCTGAGGAGCCACCGTGAGGGCGACGCACAATACGACGACCGGCATGATGGGTGCGGCGGTGGGGCGACCTGCGAGGCGGCGCGTGGTGGGTGGGGAGCTCTGAGGCAGAGGGCATGCCCTCAGATGACTGGGTGGGCGCATTGCTGTGACGTGTGTCTAGCGCTGCGTCGCACCACGCGGATGTGGGCCTGCGACAGGGCCTGGGGGTGCGGGAGGTAGAGTGGGGTTTAACTCGTGCTGTGTGGCAGAGACGGTATACGTTTTGGAACAGCGCTGAATCTAGAGTTAGTGCAAGAAGTGATGACGTTGGCCGCCGACTGTCCTCGCCACGGGGTCTTCGCACATCTGTGCGACCTGCGAGGCCTCCGGAAAGCACCGCGATGGACGTTCCCGCGGAAGGCTTGGTGGGTCTCTTCTACTTTTTGTTGAGACTTCAATAACGTGCTCATCATAATTTGTGTTCCACTGTACTGCCGTTTCCGTTTTCTTGTCTCCATGAAACCTGTATCTTTATATATTTCGATGCTGACTACCGTTGTTTGTTCGTGTGTGTGTGCTCTAGAAGTCAGCTCCGCTTTACCTTTCACCCCCACCCCCACTACCACCACCATCCTCCCCTTCTTCATGAGTATGTCCACGGCACTGGTGGAAGATGCAGCAAGGATGGCAGGGCAGACCTCTCGCACCTCGTCCGTGTGCTGATCGGTCAAAACGAATGCCCCAAAGAAAATTATACTTGTAGGCACTTTACGTCGGGAACAGGAAGTGATGAATAACTGAGTCCCTGTGGCGGTGTGTTTGTGTGTGTGCGTGCCGCTGACGGGATGGATGCAGCATCGAGACAGACACGCAGTCTCACTGCAACATGGCGGTGGAGGGGCGGAGAGATCGCCTCCGAGCAAGCTATTTTCTTCCTCTGTTGTTCCTTCTTTTCTTTTGTTCTTTCGACTTGTGACGGCGGAGAGGGGAGGCACTGCAGACTTGCCTTTATGCTTTGTTGTTTGCCGGCTTCTCCTGCTCCGCTCTCCCCCTCTCTCTCCCTTGCCGCGGAGCAGGCGCTGACGGCCTTTTTTTGTGCTCACGCGAAGACAACACACTGGAACAACCTGAAATATATGAACCGAACGACCACAAGAAAAAAGCGTTTGTGTGTGTGTGTGGGGGGGAGGTAGGGGGTTTGCGTGAAGGACAGGAGGGAGGGAGGTGAAGAACGTCTTGTTTTTTCACGTGCTAGAGCTCACCGTGAAGCACACAGCTACATACAGAAAAATATTTATCTACATGTATTTGTGTGCATATATATATATATATGCATATATATATATATATATAGGGGTACGTATGCAGTTGTGATCGTGTGTCTGTCGCACATGCTTTCCCGACTGTTGTTTTTCTTCCCTCCTTTCTGGAGTTCTCTCCGTTGTTTGTGTATTTTTTCTTTTTTTTTGTGGTGCCGAACAGGTAACACGCGTACACACACACACACTCCTTCTCCCTCAGTGGAGACATCTCCAACTACGTGCTCCTTTTGATTTGCCTAGTCGACGCTTCTGCGATGACAGGGTTGTTCGCCCTTTCTTTTATTGCCTTGTTAGTCGGAGGAATCACCGCGAGCGCCACTGCCTGCCTTGAACGCGACCCTCGCTTCCCTCGCGGCAGTCTTCTGTTGCAAAAAAAAAAGAATACCGAGATCCGGTCACTAGCATGCAAACCCACAAACGCCATTTATGCCTCCCCTTCCCCTCCTTCTCTTCGTCTCAATATTGCAACGCAGCACGAGCGGGGAGATGATAAGGCGGAGAGGTGCGCTCTTTTGTGCCCGTCTGCTTGACAGCAAAGTATTTTGTATGCATCCTTACTCCGCTGATGTTTAGTCTATAGCCGGGCCGGCGGTAATGGTGATGGTGATGGCGAGTTCGAGGCAGTGTTGCCACAGACGAAAGGAAAAAGTAAGTCAAGCCAGAAGGGGAATGAGCGGAATGTGTAAGTGCGCGAGGGAGCGAGTCGCTGGATGGCACACGACCAACAGGGGAGCGCGCGCCTCTTCGTTCCTCTCGTCGCCACGCTTACCCGAGGTGCGACAAGCGAAAACAAACCGAAGAACGTTAGCCGTGTTCTACGTAAAAGAAAACGTTGGTGGTGAGGTGCTTCTTCCTGGTACACATCGAATCTACGGAATACATACCTGCGACGCGCAGGCGCACCCGCGCTCATGCATCGAGACGGAACGCATCTTTTTCCTTTTTTTATTATTTAGACACGAACGTGACGCTCCCTTTGTGGAGAAAGCGATGCGGCAGAGCCGCTTGGGCGATGTGTATCGATATGACAGGAAGTTAGAGGCGGCCGTTATTCAGTCATGGGTCCGTTTTTTTTCCTCATACTCTCTCGCATCACCTCCCGCTTTCCTCATCACTACCCTCAGCGCTTTCTGTCTCTTACTGCTTGTGCTGTGCTCGACATTCTCCAGGCATCGCTAAATGCGCGCATACATAGTTGTCCCCTCTCCCCCATCATCTGAGCACCTTGTGTATCCCTCTTTCCTCGTATAGAAACGGCGCTCACATCGCCTAACCCCCGGGGGCACACCGGCTCACACCCTCACACGTCTTGTTGCGCTTCCTCTAGTTTGGTGCCCCCCTCCCCGCTAACCTCTCTCCATTAATATATATCTGTATATAGATGAAGGGAACCTCCGAGCAACGATATCTTGAGACTCCTGGAGACGCCGCGCGCACCTGGGATGCCCACGCTGAGCAGCCTCACGGTGGCGGAGCAGGTGGCCGCCCTGCCGCCTCTCTCGCAACTTCTGGGTATCGACCCACCAGGAGCAGCCAACCATAAGACCAAAGACACAGGGAAGGCACCAGCATGGCAGGTGTCGACTCGCACCGGTGCTTCTTGCGCCACCAAGGCCTCGTCCTCCCATACACGGTCTGCGGTCACTCCTCGGCGACCGCCTTTAGACGCACCTCCAGGCGCGGCGCCAACCATCAACTCGCTTGCGACTGCGGCGAATCTTGAAGCGCCATTGTGTTCATCCAGCGCGCGCAAGGAGGAAGAGCTGCAAGCTGCGCCGTCCACGCTGTTGACAGATGAATGCATCGGCGGCTTGCGCGAGTGGCGCCGCGTCCGGCAGTCACTGCAGCTACCGATCGCGTACCGCGCCGAGGAGGACGTTCACCTTTCGCTGCGCCTGCTGCGCTCTCTCGCCCTCTTCGCACCTCTGCTGGACGACGACTTGCTGACGCTGGCCGAAACAATGGAAGTAATGGAGGTGACGGGCGCCGGCAAGGTTCTCCTGCGAAAATGTGCCGCTGGTCATGCGGCTCGCTTGCCAAGTAGAACGGGTGCCGCCGCTGAGGCGATGGTAAAGACGCCTGCCGATAGGCCGCCGCTGTCGCTGGATGCGTTGCTCACACCGCCGTTGCTTGATGACGAGGAGGAGCAGGAGCGGCCGCAGGGAGTTTGGACGATGCCTGCAGCGCAACTCTTCCAGTGCTTCAGGGAGCAAATGGGCCGCGGTGAGCCACCATCGCTGCCATCAGAGCGCACAGAAAACGTCGTTGGTCTTCACATGGACGACGCACTGCCGCCGATCACGGTGAAGGCGACGACAAGGCGCAGTGCCCAGAGATCGCAGGGGCAGTCTACGGTAGGGTTGACGAGAGTACCTGCCACCGGCATCACTACGGCGCCGCTCTTCTTTCCGGACGACGACACGCTCAACGGCGACGGAGCCTTTGCTTTAGTGCTGCTGAGCGGACACTGCCACCTCGAGTGGCCTCGTGAGCGCGGTCTGATGGAGGATTCGACACAGACGCCGCTGTGGCAGAGCTATGAGCTTCAGCCGGGAGATGCCATGGGATATGCTCTGATCTGGGGTGCCTTACCGCCTTGGGCGCAGTACGTGACGTCCGAGACGATTACGCTGCTGATAGTGAGTTCCGAGGGGCGACCTCCCGAGGTGGCGGCGCGCTTGCGGCGCGTGTGCCGCCGTGCCAACGAGGCGGTGCTCCGCGCGCAGCGACGATTTCTCGCGCACGAGCTGCGCGTTCCCCTCTTCAACCCTGACGACAGTGCCATGGGGATGACGCGCGCCACCGTCACTGATGTGGGTGAAGCACAGGAGGAGCAGGGGCCGCAAGGCCACGCAGCTGCTACGGTGGCGGAGGCCGCCGTCCCGTCTATCGCGTCTCTTCTCGATACAACGGCGCGGAACTTGATTCCCATTCGCATCCCCACGCATACGGTTTTGTTTCGCGAAGGACTCACCCCAGTGAAGGAGTGTGCCATCTACTTCATTCTCGACGGTGGCCTCGCCGTTGTCCGCCGCATTTGGTCGCAGGACCAGCAAAGGCTCTTCTCCGAGCAGATGCAACTCGTGCGCGCGTTGACGCCCGCCACCGGCATTTGCCCGCCACTGTCGCCGCTGCCGGCGACGGACAGCATGGAGGTGGCGCAGCTGCGGCGCGGTGACTATTGTGGCGATCTGGCCTACCTCAACGAGGACCCTGACCACGTAGCCTCGATGGACGCCGAATGGACGGCAGCGTACTGGCAGAGCACGCTGGCTCAGCCTACCGCACGGTCCAGCCAAGATGGCAGACGTCGTGACACGGACGGACAGTGTTCTCGTGATGTGACCGATCATGCCTCGGGTCGCGGCGCTAATAGCTCTCTCTTCAGACGTCACAAGGCCACTGTGGTTGCCCAGCAAGCGTCATCGCTCTATGTGCTGCTTCCGCGTGCCGCGGACGAAGCGTTGGTTGGTGTGGTGGAGCAACGCATGCGCGACCACGTCCACCGCGAGTACGCCGGCTACCGACATGTCTTTGCCGAGTACGAGAAGCTGTACAAATGGGCACTCTACAAGGAGCGCGTGTTGTATGACGTGTCTCAGAAGGCCCCGGTGAACTTCCGTTAGCAGCCGCGTCTGAAAGACGAGGGAGCGTGCCGGAGTTGAGGAGGGGGGCACGCGTGCTTCTGTACACCCAAAGAGGAACATGCACGTCCGTGTCCCTGCGTTTCCCACGGTACCTGCCTCGCGCCTCCTTCCTTCGACGTGGGTGCTTGCTTTACCGCTGCGCATCTCTCGTCGTCCCTGAAAGACTCGTCTCGACCGTGACACCGATGTACGCTACTGACTTTCTTCTGTTTTTTTTTCCTTATCCCCTCATTGTTTACCTCCTCCGTGCCCACCGCGAATGGACAGCGCGACGCCCGCGCATGCAGAACACTTCTGACATGCGCTCACTCTCACTCTCGCTCTCCTCCTCCTCCCCTTTTGTTTTCCCTCACGGCTGCTTCTGTTGGTGATGCACCTCGGCGAGCCGTGTGTATGGGGAGGGAGATGGGAGGGATATAGGAGGGAAGGGGGGCTATGCCGGGTCGTCGTATCCATTTTGTCTTTTGAGGGGTGGTGGTGGTAATAGATTGAGAGAGTTGTTGTGTCGTCAGCTCCTATGGAGCTGGTTACGGTCCCCCTTTCGTATACCTATGCTCCTCACCCTCATCGTGGCTCTCGCAGTACTTGATGGACGTTCGCATTGAAGAAACACAGACACAAACGGAGAGCGAGGGGCACACACGTGCCGCCGTTGCAGGGGTATCGACTCCCGTGCTTCCTTGCCCCTCCTCCTTTCTCTCTCGCCTTCGCCGACACATCATACATGTGTGCCGACTCCAATCATGCACGCCTCCGGTGGGGAGGAGGGAGCGGCACGGCTCAGTTCGCCAGAGCACATCATCAGCACCGAGCCGCGTCAGTGCGTATGAGAGTGCGCGCAGCTTCTATCACTTGTCTGCACGTTTCCATCTTTTTTTTATTTGCTGACGTATGTTTTCGGTGAGGATGGGGGTGGGAGTGGGGGTTGGGCTCCGCCACATGGGCTCAATTGCGGTGCGCGCGTGCTTGCGTTTTTCTGGTGGGTGGCCCTTGCGTGTCGCGAGGACTTGCGGCGATCTGCGCGCGCGAACGACAGCTGGGGCCTCTCGGATGCGCGACGTGGAGTTGCGAAGCTCAGTACGAAAAAAAAAGATAAACGCGGCCGGTGGCACAGCGCGAACGATAGAAAACGCAACCGACGGTAAACAGGGGCACGCGGACGAGCAAAGCCAGCAACAAGAAGGCCGCCGCGCGTTCAGCGACGAACACTCGTTGTCGGTGGACTCTCTGCGTGTCACGTTCGCTCGCAAGTGTGGGGCCCCGGCTCTTTTTGGGCTGAGAGCAGCGGGCTTGCTTGCTCGCAGGATCACACAGGCCAAGCATAGAACACATACTGGACAGAGGTACATCCATAGAAGCACACACATATACAGGCACACACGCGTAGAAGGCAGCCTGCCATCAATCACAGCCATCACCACCGCCACCAGCCTGCTTACTGTGCTCTTGTCTCCCTTTCTTATTTTTTTCTGTTGCTGTCGTTCCTGCGCGTGTCTCTGTGCGCGCGTGCGTGCACGTCCCGGGCGTTTGTGTGTGTGTGTGCAGGCGCTGGTCTTTTCCTTGCCGCCATGCAGGCCATAAACGAAAACTCGTTGCGCGAGTTTTATGCGCACGTCTACCCCGTTGAGCTTATCACCCAATGGTTATCGTACCGGCTCAGCCAGCCACGTCTTTCTGCGGGCTCTTCCGTGGCGAGGGTGAAAGGTGAGCAGACGGCGGTGTCCGGAGAGGAGAGTAAGGACGGGGTACTCCATGCGCTCGGCATGAAGGCGGAGCCGTGCAATGCCGTGGGTGCTGCCTCAGGCGCTGATGATGACAAGGAGTGGCTGGATGGGAAGGGGGCTGCTGCCGCGGAGGGCTATCTGGCACGCCGCGAGTTCTGCTTCACCCTCATCGGCGACATCTTTACACGTTTTCGGAGCTACCGAAGTGCCGAGGAGCTGCGCGCCGAGCTGGTGCGCTGCTTTCCAGAGAAAATCGACGTGGGCGCCGTGTACAACATCCGACCAAACCAGAAGCAAGGCCTCGCGAACGTCTTCCCGGTGGAGCGGGAGCTCGTGTTCGACATAGACATGTCAGACTACGACAATGTGCGGTCCTGCTGCTCTGGCAAGAGCATCTGCTCCTACTGCTGGGCGTGGATGTCGTGCGCGGCGCACGTGCTGCACACTTTGCTGCGCGACGACTTTGGCTTCAAGTACATCCTGCCCGTGTTCTCGGGTCGGCGCGGTATTCACTTGTGGGTGTGCGACCGGCGTGCCAGGCGCATGACAAACGATGAGCGAACGGCGTTGGTCGGGTATTTGACTGTCGTCGCACCCAAGACACTCCGCAGCACCATCGTGGCCGATCTGGCGAACCACCGCCTCATCCACCCAACAATCCGCCACGTGTTGCGCACACAGCTCGACCGCGCCTTCACTGCGCTTTTCGTAGCGTCCTCGAGCGACAACCCCAACAACATTCAGCATCATCCCAAGGCTGCCTACATCGTGCATGACGCTACATCGGCTGTGCTGAAGCTCGGCCGTCGCGACGCCTTGAACCGGTTCCAGCAGCACGTGCACTTCCAGCAAGGCAACGTGCTGGACTGGGCAACCTACCTGCGCGCCCTCGGCTCGGAACAGGAGGCCACAGATATTTTGCACGCCGTGCAGCTTCTTCTCATGTATCCGCGCCTTGACGAGCACGTGAGTACGCGGCGTGATCACCTGCTGAAGCTTCCCTTTTGCGTGCATCCCGGCACGGCCTCCTTGTGCTGCCCACTCGAGTGGGAAGAGGTGGATGGGTTCAACCCAACAGAGGACGCGCCGAAGCTGCACGAAATGCTTCTCAGCCACAGCCTGGATGCTCGGTGGACGCTGCCGCTAGAGCGCATGCTGAAGGCCATGCTCACAGACGAAGACGAGAACTCCTCGTGAGGGCCTTGGCTAGCGCACATGTGGCTCTGCGCGTTGGCATCCCTTTGCGGGTGCATGCACGCCGTTGGCTGGCGCAGCTTTACACGGTGAGAGGCGTCGCTCTCTTTACCGTCTTTCGTGTGCTGACTTGTGCCCCTGGAAGTGAACGACAAGCTTGCCTCGCCTTCCTCTAGGCACTGAAAGCAGGATCTCTGCGGCGCAATGTTGGGCGCGATAGATGAGGGCTGCGTCTGTACACGTTGAGCGCTTGTATGTATGTCGATGCGTTCAGGCCGGCTCCTCAATTTCGATGTTGACCCCCTCCTCTTCTCCCGCCATCTCCGGCTTTTCTCTCTTTCGTTGGATAAGGTTTCGTCTCTCAGCAGCTCGTTGTTGGCCCAGTCGTGGCATATTGAATTTGTGTTGTCGTGTGGTCTCTGTCTGTGCCTGTGTGTGTGTGCCAGGCGCTGTCGCCCTTTGTGAGTGCTTCCTGCCTTTATATCTCCTTCGTTTCGTCTGTTTGTGTGCGTGCAGGGGGGGGGGTTGACCGCGGAGGGCGCGTTTCATCACAGCACGTTGCCTCTCGTCGACGTTTGCGTGATGCGCTACTCCCTACCTCCTCCCTCTCTCGTGTGCGCCCAGGTGACTCTCCTTCCTCGTCTACGCGATTCCAGTCGCTCTTACACTTCAGAGGAACCCTGAGCACATACAGCGCAAGAGCGTAAAAAAAAAAAACAGCAGCAGCAATCAGTGGCCGAACAAGATGTCATTGTGCCGTCCCCCGTCCCTCTTTCTGATCGGTGCGTGCGTCGAGCATTCGCGCGCATATGCTGGCGTGGGGCTCTTCCCTTCCACTTGGCTCTCTTCCGCTGCTGCGCACCTCTCCTGTCTCTCGCACTCCTGTCCTCGTCTCTCCTCGACGACCGGCGAGTTGCTCGCTCGCCCTCGCGTGTCGCGTGCGTCGTCCACGTTGCAGTCGTTTTTGTTTGCTTTTTTGTGTGCGTAGGCGTTTCCTGTCGTTGCTCGTCTGCTCTCCCCCGCTGAGCGGTCCTCCGAAACGGCACCAACTGAACAGAAAATGTTCTTCGCACCACCGGCAAAGGTGCCACGGACACAGCGGCTAACGATGACGAGCAGCTCAGCGGCGCCGTACGTCTACAAGCGCGCCACCGAGGCGGACAGCGGACTCGCCGAGGCGTCGCCGACCTCTCTCGATGGCGCAGTGCTCTTCGATGCCGCGAGCGGATGCACGGTGCCGGCTTCGAGCTTTCTCTCCGGTGCCGGCACGCACATGTGCTGGCTGGTCGACGAAAACACGAAGCTGCTGCGCCTCTGGAACGTGAGCCGGCCAGGGTGGCAGACGGCGGCGCCACGGCTTGCAGAGATACCGTACTTTGCAGCCGCCAAGGAGGGACTGCCGCTGTTTGTGAGTGAGATGGGTGGCGAGGAGGAGTCGCTTGCGTTTTGCAGCGAGCGCGGTGCCATCTCTAGTCTCGACCACAGCATCGAGGTGCAAATGCTCGACGACGACACTGGCATGACAGCGTCGAGTTTTGTCTGCACGCGGCGCTGGGTTAATGCAGAAGCGGTGATTGTGACGGTGCTGGGGACGACGGCTGGGGTGATTGTCGTGGATCTCAAGTACGACGGCGCGCACACGACAATGAAGTTCGATCGGCGTGACCCGGCGTCCTTTCGATGGGCACGCGGAGGGCACAACAACCTGCCTCAACGCAGCAGTGGCGGCGGCGACACGGAGACGAGCGCGGACACCCTGTTCACTGATTGTGCAGAGGAAGAGAGTCAGCAGCTGGTGTCGAACGAGTACTCGGACACAGGGCGCCCTATTGCTTCTCCAAACACTTCCAGCTGGCTGTGGCACTCACTCAAGTGCTTGGTCGCCGGCGGAAACAACCCGAGCTGCGATCGAGAGGATGACGGGACAGGCACTGGCAGTGCCGCAAGTGCGTCGCCTGTGTGGCCACTTTCGGCGGTCGGCAACGGGCAGCTCGGTGACAGCCCACTTGCCTTTACACACGTGCAGCTGCGCTGCCACTACCCTGAGCAGGTATTGGCGATCAGCGCTTCAGGTGAGGTCTTCCTGCTCGCTTTCAGTCCGGTGCCACCGGCGGTGGAAGGGGCAGGACGGCGGCCATGCATTTCTATTAAGTGGGCCACGTCGCTCCCAGCGTCGCTGGGGCGCAGAGGCCAGGTCGTTTCCTGCACGGAAAGCCAGCACAAGGTGTGCGTTCTCTACTACGTTCGCAGCAGCTCGGCGCAGCCGCTCCCAGCGCTGTGGCTCGTGACGCTGGATGCCTCTCTCGGAAAGGTCGTGAATTATGTCGTGCTGAACGCCGTCGCGGACGTAGTCAGCGCCGCCGCGCACCTGCCGCGCCACCACATCAAGCTGTTCTCTTGTGACAACCACCGCGAGGTCCTCATTAGCGTCGGCGCGTACGTGCTGCGCGTGAACAATCAAGTCGGGGTGCGGCAGCCGTGCTCTAGCGAGGACACCGTCTGCTTCGGCCACCTTGAGCAGCCCGTGGCGTCGCTGTTGCGGGATGACGGGAGCCTCGTCACCCTCGACGCTCGCGGCCCACACCTAACCGTGAGAGACGTCCTGGCGGGCCGCATGACGCACGCTGCCAGTGGCGACGGTCCCAGACGTGTGCACGACGGCGACAACTCCGGCGAGGCAGAGTTGAGGAGCATCCTTGATGCAGTCCGCACCGACTCCAAGCTTTCTTTGGACAGTGCGGTGCTTTACGCAAGTGAGTCGCTCTCGTCCTCGACGAACTTGCAGCACCAGTGGCGCCACGGCACCGGCAACTGGGCCCGTCGAAACCTGAACACTGAGGATGAGAACATTGTACTGCGAGTCACACGCCAGCTCACGTTCCAGCAGCAGGCGCACCGCTCCTTCGTTATGGCCGTCCTGCGCCACGAGCAGGTGCGCATGCAGCTTTCGCATGCGACCATGGCGCAGTTGCTGTCGGTGCAAGAGGCGCTCATGTCCTTGTGTGCGCTGCGCAGCATGCAGAATGTGGGGCTGAAGGTGGAGCACTCTTTCGACTCCAGCGAAGATTGCGTGACACAGCGGGTTCTGCCTCCCTTCAGCGCCATGCTCGAGACGGCGCTGAGCAGCGGCAGTGCCTACCTGCTGCAGCGCCGTCCCTCTCGTCATTACAACACCCAGGGCGTCGTTAACGACGCGTCGAGCGCGCCGGCGGCTCCGCGGCTGGTGAAGAGCACAGAGCAGATGGCGCGTTGCCAGCAGATCATGCGGCGCGCCATTGTGGCAGTGGCGGAGGCCATCCGGGCAGAGCAGAAGGCGGCAGCGAGTGGTGTCTCCGCCCGTCTGCAAGGCAGCGTGGAGGGGTTGACAGCCTCTGAGATTTGCTTTGCGAACCCGTTGAACCTCGTGCGACTGCTTCACTTCCTTGTCGTGTACATGACCGAGGTGCGGCAGACTGTCTCGCTGCCACTGGAAGAAAAGTTTGCCGAGTGCTACGCGGCGGGTTGCATCTACGTGGTCGTTGCGCAGACCATCGTTGAATCGCGTGAGGACGTGCGGAAGGTGTGCGACATTTCTAAGGGTGTGCTGGCGTGCACGTGGACCGCCTCCAGCGATCCCGTGAGCGGTGTTGCGCTGTGCTTCTCACAGGCATGTGTGCAGCTGTCGAACATTCTGGCGGACGTCTGCGATGTAGCGTCCAGTAACCTTAACGACAGCAGTGACGGCCCCGCCAACGCCGGCGACGGCGCAGCGCGCGCGGCAAGCGGAGTCGCGTTTACCTCGCTCACGCTGCACCACAAGTGTGACATGTTGGACGTTATCGCATACCTGCTGTACTTTTCGCTGGCTAACAGCCTTCACCACGACAACCGTTTTGTCGCCTCAGCCGTGACGAACACCCTCCTCCGCGAGCCGTTCCTCACTGGGCCGGTCGGCTACCCGTACGGTGCCCCCACCGCGTCTCGCGGCTGCGCGGAAATTGGGCGGCGCGTTCTGGGCGTGTGCGAGACGCTGGCGCTGCGCTTCGACGCAATGCCGATCCTCATGATTTTTGCGCTTTCCACGCCGATCGGCGACCCCGTGAGTTGCCCGGAGCAGTACGAGCGACTGCAGTGCTACTGTCAGCAGAGCACCCTTGCCCTCGACGCTGCGCTTCAAACGCTCTGGGAGCAGCGCCGTGAGTGGGAGCTGCTGAGTCTGCCTGCCGTGCTGCCTGGCTGTCCTGACGCACGCACTCGGCGGAACAGCTTCCTGGAAGCGCAAGCGCCGCACTTGCTGTGGCTCGCCGACCCAGGCCGCTATGACGCCCTAACCGCCGAGGGACAGGCCAGCCCCCCCTACATCCCGTACGGGGAGGACCAGCTCCAACACCGCAGCCGGTGCAATGCGATGGCGCGCCTGGCGTGGGTGGCGACCGGGGCGGCACCGTCGAGCCGCTTCAACGATGTGGAGCTATCGGAGTCGATTGTGGCGGCCCAGCAGGAGTTCCTCGCACCTGACTACAATAACGTCACGCTCGGCCCACAAGCGGCGGTGCAGCGACTGTTGGAGATAGAAGACTGTGTGGCGGCGTGGGTGCAGGCGGCCGTGATTGCCAGCCACACGATGCAGCCAACCAGCGAGGACTTGCTGGTGCAGGTGCTGCGGCGCTGCCGTGCGAAGGATGGTGGCTCACGCCTAAAGAACATCTTCGCAAACAGCGTTAGCGAGTTAGAGACGGACGCAGGCTTGCGCCAGACAGCGCTGGGGCAGGTGATGGTCGCATGCGCCAAGCTTCAGGACGCCGAGACGCTGCGCCGCGTGGGTGAGACGCTGCTGACTGCTGAAGAGCTCACGCTCCTCTCCTCGTGGCTGGCGTACCTTTGGACGACAAGTCACGAAAGGGCGTAGCGCGGACTTCACGACGAACGAGAACCCATTCATGCGAACGGCTTAGCCAGTCCAAAGAAAATGAACATGAAAGCAGACGTGTGTGCGCGCTAATGGCGGAGCGCCCGCACCATCTGTTTCCTCCGCCAGCGTTGTTTGCGTGTGTTCGCGCAACGGTGTCAACGCCCGCAACGCGGTCAACACGGAAAATGTGGACGATGCAGGTGTCGATGATGCCCAGAGGCGCGCCATTGTTTTGTGTTTAAGAGAGAAACGACACCGAATGAAGACGAGTGACACCACGGAGCCGCACGCTTCCTCTTGCACGGGTTTCAGCTCTTCGAGCGTCACATGGGCGACGAACGGAGAGTCTGCCGACTCGCGGCCTGCGATGGGGTGATACATAGGGCGATGCGAGCGCGTCTCGAAGTGCACGCCTTCACAGCATCAAAGAGAGGAAAAGGCCAGTGGCCCTGAATGCAGGAGCGCATCCCGCTCATGCAGAGACTTCGGGTGTAGGAGTCTTCTGCCAGCCATGGCGAAGCCCCGCGCTGTACCCGCGGCCTCCGTCTCCGCACCTCTCGCGCTCTCTCTCTACATTGACTCCTCCCTCCCCCCTCACTACAACCGCTACGGCCCTACCACTGTTCATTTTCAGCGTGTCATGGGCATGCGCAGATACGCAGCAGGTAGAGGTCAGGCAGCTCTGCACACAAACACATCTATAAACGCGCGCGCGTAAGCCACCAACGCGCCGTGCTTGTGTCACAGGCCGAACGTGATACACCGTCTTGCTTTTCAGTAGCAGTTGTGAAGGTGATTCCCGCTGCACTCTCATGAAAGACGCATCGTCCTTCCTCGATGCGCTGCTTGCAGCCAAAAAGCTGCAGGCCACCGAGCTCTTCGGTCCGTGGGATATGGAGGCAAATGGGCGGATTGCCATTGAGCAGCTCCGGCCGCTTCTCCGTAGCGTTTTTCCATCCCCGTCGAGCTTATCACAGCATGGCTTTGCCATTGCCGTCGATCACCTGTCGGCCTCGCAAGTGAAGAGGGCGTTCGAGAGCGTGACGGGGCGACTGTGGGTGCCTCCCCCGTCGCTCGTGACGGCGCCCGCTTCAGCGAAGCAAAGTGGTCGTTGCTTGGACCCGATGTACCTCGGACCCACGCTCAATGAGGTGCACGCCATCATCGACGTCTTGTGCGGCGGCGAGACGCAGGCAGAAGTGGCATCAACGCTTGACAGCCGTGACCGTGAAGAGGACGCGTCGACGTGGCTTGTTGCGGCTCGCCAACGACCTTCATCGAGCACGGCGCCCCTCACGCCCACGACCGACGCCATCGGGAGCCGCACCGCTGCGATGAGGGCGGCGCATCACCCTTCCCTTGCTAATGACGCGCGGGTGGCCTTCTTGTATGGTTCCATGGAAGAGATCTACCGTGCCTTCTGCCTCGCTGCCGGCTCACCGGGCGAGCCGACGCCCGACACGCTTCCGATTGATGCAGCACACCTGGGCCGCATCGCGTGGAACGTTCATGCGCAGCGGCTCAAGTTATGGGAGGGACGCGCGCTACACCAGCTTCTGGCTGCGAAGGCAACCACCACAGCGGCGGATGCCCACCTCACTCTGGAGGCGTTTGTAGAACTCTTGTGCGCCACGTAAAGAGGGCAGTCCCAGCGCGCGCGTCGGAGTGTGTGCCCGAAGGATATGAAGGCAAGTGTACAGTATCGTTCGAGGAGAAGGTGTGCGACCAGATAAACACCCACAGAGCAGAGAGAGCGAGAGAGATCTTTAGGGCTCTCCCGCAAGCGATGGGTGGCGAAGACGGGGCCCTGCTCCGCTACGTGATTCTGGCCACCAGAACTACCATCCCTACCGTGCCACTGTTGTCCAACCGCTGCCTGTCGTCGGGGTTTGCGTTCTCTGCCCTATTGCGTCTTTACCAATCCCCTCCTCCTCCTCCTCCTCCCCCTCCCCCACACGCCTCGCTCCCTCGTGGATGGCATCCTTCCTTTCTCTCGCCATCGCTTTGTGCGAGTGACCCGGGCGCTGCTCTTCGCCGTCCTGTGCCGTGCGTATTTTTTTTGCCGCGCCGGCTTCCTTCACGCTCCACCGCTCTCAAGCGAAGGAATTTAGCGGGCAGTGCGAGCAACCATACGTGCCCTGCTCGATACCTCCGATCCTCGCCCCCCTTTTCCTTTCTTTCCGCTGCATCCCCCAGCACAGTCGCTCCCACGCGAAACGAGCGAGGCCGGCAGCACAACGGGAGGGTGTGCAGCGACGACACGCTCGCAGAGAGCGCTTCGAGGCGTTGCCCTTGCTCTACGCGTCGCTTGGTGTGCCGGCGAGAAAGAGCGGCCCACAAGTTTGCCGTTACAATTATCCATCGCAGCAGCGCTTGCCAAGTCTTGCAATGGTACTTCCGTCAGTGCTACGGGGCAGCGGCGGTGGTGGTGGCCGCGGCTCAGCCTCGGGCCACACTTTGGAGACGTCTCTCGTCGGCAGTCTCCCAGATATCGCTGGGAGCGACCTTGCTGATAGCACCCTCGGCGCCTCGTCCCCGACAGAGGAAGTGTTGCGCAGCAGCCTTGACCTCCTCGCCAAACATCTGCGACAAACCCAAGCGCGGGAGACGCGGCAACGCACGCTCCTCGTGGAGGAGGCCCTGGTGCACTTCACCGACATTATCCGCCGTCACGTCGCTTACCTGGATATTGCGGCATCCTGCGCCTTCCTGCAAGCCACACGAAACGCCCAAGCACAGGCCGAGGCGCAGCAAGCTCAGCAGTGGCAGCTGCAGATTTTGCAGGACGCGCTGCGTGACACCATGGCCGAGGAGGAGAAGCGCCGCAAAGCACATGAGCAGGCGGAGTTGTCGGTGCGCAGGTCACTGGCGCAGCTGCAACGTGCCGAAGTGTACCCAGTGCTGCTGCACGAGGCCTTTTTTCGGCTTACGCACGCCGAACACGTGCGGCGCTCCTTTCTGCACCGGGAGGAGGCACGCGCGGTGGAGGCGATGGGGATTCCGTCCTTCATCTCGCTTCCTTGCCGATCGGCGCCTCATGATGCTCCGTTTGGGTTCGGCGGTGGCGGCAAGGCAGACGCCAAGCAGGGTGCCGTGGAACTGAGCAAGCTCGACTTGATGGCCGACCAGCGGTGCCCGTTTCGGTGTGCGGCAGACTGCCCATACATGCCACAGCGTACTCGGCAACTGGGCAAGCGCTGGGCGGCTGTAGTGGCCAGCGGCGAGGACACGCGTGCCACTGCGGCCTCGCTCCGACTCGGCCGTCGCACAGTCTCTCCATCCCCCGTTTCCCGGCCGTCGCAGCGGTGGCGAGTGGCTGGACTAGGGATCACGGAGGTGGGCAAGCAGCGCGTGCGCAACGCGATGGCGATGGGACACTACAGTGCCACTGCCGAGTTTCTGCCTGCATTGCGCTTGTAGTCGCACCTGATGCGGCGTAGTGATGGGGGTGAGCGGTGCGTCGCGCGTGCTAATTCCGCAGTGAACGGTGGTGGGCCGCAGGAACTCTACCCCCTGCGCCTCCGGGGTTTGGGCGATGCTGGGGTGTGGCGGTGCTGCCGTCTGCTCTCTTGTCTGTCCATTTGTTCTTGTGCCTCCTTCGGTTCCGTGCCACCCCCCTCCCCCCACACACAAAACTTTTTTGCAGCGCTGCTCTTTTTTTTATTTTGGTGATTTTCAGCTTGAAAATCTCTGATGTACAACAACTTGGCGGCGCACGTGGATTGTGCAACGGCCGGGAGCAGATACGCGCAATGCATCACCTTGCCTCTCCCCGTGTCTGGTACTTAACATTCGACTGTCTGGGCTCTCTGACGCCTGCTGTTCGACTTTGTTGTTTCGAGCGGCACAGCTCCCTGCTATTTGGAACGCGACCCACTCGGCGGCGCATGCATACACAGAAAAGACACGCGCGCCCACGCTAAAGGAAGGCGACAAAGGGAAAGCAGACGGCTCATCCCGATGGCTGTACGGCAGACGTTGCGGTGTGGGCGTAGGCGCGGCGAACTGTTTGCGGTGACGCTGCTGTATGTTGTCTCCTTTTTGTTGCCCGGCTCTCGCGCTACGACGTAGCCGTTGTGCCCTCTCCGGCGTGGACGCCCTTCACGAGCCATGCTCTCGTCGCGGCTGCCACTCCTTGCTTCCGCTGCGGTCGCCCCGTCCCCTTCACTACCCGCCCCGCCCAGTGCCACTCGACAATCTGCCGTCATAACGTTGCCGACGCCCGCGCGACGAGGTCGCGGCACCTGCTGTGCTCCCTCTTGACATTCTGAAACTGCTTGTGCTACTCTCTCTCCTGCACTGTCCCTCTGGTTTCTTTGTTTTTTTTTCTTTTTTTGTGGGGTCTTTTCTGCGTTGATTGCCCGTCACAATGCACGCATGTCTCTCTTCCATGGTGCGTGTCGGGCATCCCCCCTTGTGGGGTCCTTTTCCTGGGAAACAAGAGACACATACAGAGGCAGATCCGCGGATACAGGCACATATCTTTCCCCAGTTTACGCCCGCACGCACGGCCTGCGCACTGCTACGTCGCTTGCTGAGAAAGGATGCGGGCATGGACTCTGCTGCCTCTGGTGTGCACCTGTTGGCGGACGACGCCCTGCCGGAGGAGCTGCAGACTTTCATGACAGAGCTGGGACGTCTTGAGGCGGTGTCGAAGGTACGTGCGCAGGAGCTGGCCCGCGCAAAGGCGGCGGAGCGGGAGGTGAGCGAGCAACTGGCGGCGGTCACCTACGTAGCGCAGAAGGCGCGATACGCAAGGTTGCAGTTGGAACTAGACGCAGCGGCCACGCAGGTCAGGACAGAAGGGGCTAGGCGCGAGGCCGCCGAAGATCGACGGCGGCTAAGCCACATTACCGCTCAGCTGAAGGACGTTGAAGCACGCAGCATATCTCTTGACACACAGAATGAAGAGGAACAGGATGGAGGCCGACAAGACATTCCGCGTGACGTCACAGCAGGCAAGACGGCAACAGCGATGACAGGGAGCATGACTACGTCGCCAAACGCCTTTGCAGGTGACTATCAACTGTATTGCTCTCTCAACTGCATCCATAGACATCCGCGGCTGTCACACCTTCTTCTCGAACCTCTTGTTCGGCTACTCCGAGAACTGGGTGCGCAGTACACGGCAGCTCTCGACGACAAGCACCTAGCTGACCGGGTGGCGCCCTCGCTGCACTCGTTGTGGTCGTCAGATGCCTTTCAGGTGTGGTTGCGCGAGCGCGCCTGCGGTGCGCTGACGGATGAGGATATGCGTTCTCTTTTATTCATCGCGAACGTAGCAGATGCCCACGTCGCCGGCTGATGGACGCGCAGGGTTCTTTTCAGCCTAAACCAGCGTGGCTCAGCACGCGCTTCGCACCTCCTCCCTAGCGAAGGACAGAGGCGACACCAGAGGAGGGACCGCCCGCTTCCGCTGCTGCACTGCGATACTCAGAGAACGAAGAACGTAACCCTACAAACCGGCCAGGAAGGCGAGACATAGCTGAGAAACCCGCCGAGAGGTACACCAGACTTGCGCACTCGGGTTGTCGGAGGTCGTCGTGCATGGGAACGTGTTTGCGTCCGAGCGAAGACGCGACGTCACTGCGATGCATACGCGTGATCACTTCTGCCTTCGGTGTCGTCCTTGATGGGAGGTGCGCCACTGCCGCCGCCTTCCCTCTCTCTCTCTCGCATTCCTGTGGGACCCTTCTTCTTGCTTCGCACCGAACAACCGTGAAGAAACGGGGTGCGCACACACGCAAGGCTGCACGCGGTCACGAATTTCTACGAATCCTCTCCTGTCTCTCTCTCTCGCTCTGTGTGTGTATCGCTCTTCGTGTATGTGTGTGTGTGTGTTTGTGGGGTGCTCCGCTTGACTGGCCTCTCTTTCTTTCACTGCCTGCCTCCCCTACGCCTGTTTCACGTGCCCCCACCGATGTGCGGGTGCGAAACACCGTCGTGCCGCTGCGTATCCGTGATCGTCTGCTGCAGTGCAGACACGACACCACACTCCGTCTGCCTGCCTTCTCCTTATCATGTGCGGGTCTTTTTCTGTGAGTGCGTCTTTCGCTCTTACTAGCGCGAGTAGCATGGCCCTCTCCACTCTGACGCTTCGGCGGTCGCGCTCAGCAGAGTTGCTGTCTGGCGTGCCGATCAGCAAGGAGCTACGGCAGCGAATCCGCACCAGCACGTCAGTCCTCCGTCGGCCACCATGCCTGGTTGTGGTGCTCGTCGGTGACCGTGCCGATGCGATCCGCTACGTCAACCACAAGAGGCGCGCCGCCGCGGAGTGCGGCATTGAAGTGCATCTCGTTCATCTTTCCGCTACCATTCAGCAGGTTGAGCTTCACAGGACCCTGGCTTCCGTCAACGACGACGTCGAGGTCGACGCCGTCCTTCTCCAGCTGCCGCTGCCACCTCATCTGCGTACTCGACCGGCACTGCTCCACATCCACCCAGGCAAGGACGTGGATGGCCTCCACCCCTTGAACGCCGGAAGCCTCTGCCTGCAGGATCAGAGGTCGCGCCTGCATACACTTGTCGCGGCATCCTCGGCAGCATCAGCGTCGCTCGTCGACCAGCAGGCGCAGGGAATGATTGAGGAGATGCTGTTGCCGGCTGCCACCAGCGGCGGCGACAGCGCCATGCGTCACCGTTTCCATGAGCGCAACATCTTTGTGCCGTGCACCGCCCTCGCCATCCGCACAGTGCTCTTCTCCTATCTCGGCCGCACGGAAAACTTCGCGCACTTGTTGCCGGCAGCCCACAGCAACGACATGTCTGCAGTGGAGGGTCCATCAACGCTTCCGTCCCCATCGTTGTCGGCAACTGCCGGCATCGTTTCCCCGTCGTCGCCGGAAGGCAAGCAATTCCCACGGAGCAGCGCGAGTACCCAAGCACCTCCCCGCCGCGACCTGCACGCCGTGATCGTGAACAACAGCAGGGTGGTGGGGGTGCCGACGGCGGCGCTGCTGCAGTGCGCAGGCAGCTTTGCCGTCACGTTGTGCAGTCGCAGTAACTCGCTCGACACCATTCGACATGTCGCGCAACAGGCGGACGTGCTCATCACGGCTTATGGAGCGGCGAATGTGTTCGACCGGTCGTTTGTTCGAGAGGGGGCCATCGTGATCGACGCCGCCGTCAACGAGTTACCGGAGATGACGTGCCAGAAGGAGGCAGCGGCAGAGACAGGCGGCAGCGCGCGAAAGAAGGGCATCTGCGGCGACGTCGACATAAATTCGGTGTCCGCTGTTGCCGCGGCAATCACGAAGACACCAGGCGGTGTTGGCCCTCTTACGGCGTCGCACCTGATGTTCAACGTGTTGAAGGCGTATCAGCTTCGACACGACAACGAGCGTCACTACAACAACATCTACACAGAGTTCCTGAAGATGTACGGCACGCACGAAAAGGTGCGGGGCCATGCGCCGCCTCTAGGGATGCCATTCATGGCTGCCCCATGACAGGTGTCAGCGAACGCAGAGTTGGTACGCAAGCCGGCCAAGGCGGCGCCGCTTGCGTCACGCGCGCCGGCCGTGCAGCGTGTCATGGTCATGTCACTCGATGAATCAGGCAAGGCTGCGATGGTGCGCGAAGCGAGTGCGGCAGAGGAAGAGGGTGATGCCAGCGACGATACAGACGCCGGTAAGGAGAGCTACGGCGCTTGAGATGCATGTCTGGTGCTGGACCTCGTCGTTGGCGCACGGGTCGCAACGCGCGTATGTGCACAAGTTTGTGTACGTGTGTGCGCATGCGCATGCGCGTGTGCGTGTGTGGTTGGGGGAGGGGGCAGGAGGCAGGGAAGGAGAGAAAGCTGATGCTTCTGCGTGGACGTGCGCCTTACCTTTCCTCGTTGTTCTCTCGAGGAATGGCGAGAATGCGCCGACTCCAGCTGCTGGGTAGTGCATCGAAGATCACGGTATGCTCTTGCGCAGGTGTCAAACTCTGTCATTCTCTCTCATGCCGCACGTGGGTGTCTGCATAGGTCGCCCACACCCTTTTGGTTGCTCCTCCTGCTTCTTCGCGTCTTCCCTGTTTCCTCAACCTCAACGGATGCGAATCTCAAGGTTTCTGTGCGTCACCGCTATTTTCTCTCTGACTTCCTTCCGTGTTCTTGGACTCACCGCGCTGGGGCGCGGTCGTCGACGTCCGTGCTGCGTGATGGACTCCATACCCATCCATTCACGCACACCTTTCCTTCTCTCGTTTACTTGTGTTGTGGCCGTCGTTGTCGTGCACGCACCGACGCCCCTTTTTGCGGGTGTGTCAGCTCTTCCTCGCCCTCTTCGACTGCTGTTGCGGAAGCGCTGGCGCGGTTGACTTTCGGGACCCTTTCCACGGCGGATGCCCCTTTCTCCTAACCACGCGACTCTTCACTCCTCCCTCCCCGTAGCTTCTCGTATCCTTGGCACGTATTCATCGTCTCAGTGGGATTTAGAGACACACAGGACACCGCTTATTGCACCGAAGCTCTTGCCTCACGGGTCGTGTTGAGATGCCCGGCCATGCGGTGCTGAAGCACCACCTCCACTGCCACCAACTCGCTTCGTTGCCGTTTCTTTGTTCGCTACAACCGAGTTGGTCGTGGTTCTGCTGAGATCGCACCTTCTCCCTCCGTCCTCGGCTATCGCGCCCATCAGCCATTTCGTGGAGTCACGTGGTGTGTGGTGCCGTCGCGAACACAGCAGATGGGCAGCGCGGCCGATAAGAGCACCACGCACGAAGAGAACGTGAGTGGGGGGGGCGCACGCCCAACTCTGCGCTGGGCTCCCTGTGGTGAGCCGGTGCTTTCATTTTTGGTCCGGCATCTCACCCACCCGCTACTGCGTCCATACGGTCATCTCCATACACACACCACCACGTCATGTGAAAACTCGTCCTGGTTCCCCCCTTTCTTCTGTCCTTCTGCACATCTTCAGCGTGCTGTCTTCTCAAGGCAGAGGTACCACCCATAAAGAAGGCGCGCACGCTCTCTCTCTGGGCCCATACAAGCTTCACCTTCGTCGTAACCGCCTTTCTAATCATTGTCACTCATTGTTGGGTGTGTCTGTTCTGTGCTGCTTCTCTTTTTTTCGGTGCGAGGCCCACATTCCGGTGACGAACCCCTCCTTCCCACGCCCCACCCCACTCAAGAAGGTAAACAAGCAAATCGTTTCACACACACACATACGTGCACAGACCTCTCTCTGTGTGGGCACGAGTACTCGTGGCGAAGGAGTTCGTTTCTTGAGTGGTTTCGTTGTTTTGTTTTGCCTCCGCTCTTTTTGCTCACGCTGAAGCCGCCCCGTGTCTCTCCCTCCTCCGCTCCGTTCTTTACTTGACAGGCCGAAGCGGGAGATCACCTGCCTCCGCATCCGGAGCACACACCTACGTACCTCTAAAGCTGTCTATAAAGGAGCAAAACAAACACACGCACATACACAAAAAGACACCCCCTCCCCCCTTCCCCAAGAACGAGAGCGGAAGAGGAGTAGGCTGAGGACACGACGAGGGGGAGCCACGCCGTTCGACAGCAGCAACAAAGGAATAAACAAATACGTGGGATAGGGTCTCTGAGAGTTGTATATCGGCGGGTGTGTGCTGGTCTGCCTGCCAGCACTTGTGTGCGTGTGTGTCCTTGTCGACGTCATTGTGCCTGAGTGGACTCTCCCCACGAGAGAGCCCGCCGAAGAGGACGGAGGACTGACGGGACAAAACGGAAGGAGTAAGGTAAAGCCGCCTCTCTCTGCGACTGTTGTTGCTGAAGACGGTGACTCGGACTCTCACGCTCGCGTTCACCCAACAGCAGCTAAGCTCGCTCTTGCACACTAACACAACGCCAACGCCAAAGCCGCCCAGCAGGCGAGTGCGTGTTGTTCGTCAGGCCCCTCGCCCTCACCCACATCCTTCTCCTGACATTGCGCACGCATCCTTTCCTGAAACTGGCACGTCACGGATCACCTCCACCCCATCCCCACCCTCGCAAACCTCATCATTTATACACAGTCGAGCGCGCTTCTGAATAGCTGACTCTCGCTTTTCTGCCCTCCTTGTGCCCTGGCTGTGATATTACATCAAAATTGTCTCTAGGAAAAGAAATACTTTTAGGTACACCCACTCCCCCAGCACCACCCTTCACCGACAAGCCGACAAGCAAGGCAACGCATCTTGAGACGTGTACTGTTGTCGTGGTCCCAACCCCCTAACTTTACTCCCCCTCTCCCAATCCCTCGCGCTGTATTTGCTTTTCTTTGTCGTCGTTCAGGTGTTTTTCTAACTTTTCTTTCTTTCTCTTTTTTTTTTCGCTCGTTTGTTTGCTTGCCATTCCTATCACCCGATCTCGCTTCCTCGCACGCACCTTCACTTGCACCGCCGCATCCTCTCTGCCCGCCTTTTGCTGCTCCCTCGAATTTGTTTCTCCTCTTTTCATCTTTATTTTTTTTATTTTCTTCTCGCTTTCGCCTTCGAAATTTGCTGGTTTTCCACCTCTTGTTGTCTCCCGCGTCTGTGCGTGCGTGCGTGTATCTCCCACAACGGTGCGAGTCTTCAATCCCTTGACCCGGCAGCAAGGCAAATCAGTACAACTCCATCTCGCCTCTTTGCCGTCATTGGTGTCCTCCTCCCTCCCTGCGTGTGCGTGCGGCTGAGTCTTCACTGTCGGACCTCGCGTGTCACTGCACGCGCTTGCCGTTTCTCTTTCAAAGGCATCGGAGGGGCGCGCAGCAAGAGCCGATCACAGAGGGTGGTGGAGCGAGAGAGCGAGAGAAGAGGGTCTTGTCGCGGTACGTGGTGGGTGTCGGCACGCAGGTGTGTACGTGTACGTGAAGAGAGGGGGTTTCAGTTGTTCTTCTGTGCGTTTGGTTCCGTTGCTGTTTTTCGTCGTTGTCTCTTTCTTTTTGTGCGTGTCTCTTTTTGTTTTATTGAGTGCAAGTACGATCATCCAACGGTAACCGTTTCTTTTTTTTTGTATTGTGTGTGTGTGTGTGTGCGTGCGTGCGTTTGTCGTTGATTGGTTGTCTGCCTTCGAAAACGAAGTTCGTTGTTTTTTTTTTCTCGCTTTCTGTGCGTCTCTTCCCTCTATTTTTTTTCGTGCTTTTTCTGTATGAGTTTGTGGGCTGCCTCCTCTTTGGCCGATACTCTAGATTCTAGAATCTGTGCCACGACCACCACGTTCAAGCGGCTGCCACCTTTTAGCTGTTCTTGCTCTCGCGGGAGAGCAAGATAGACGACTACGGACTTGCAAGCGCTCGCATACATACACACTCCCGTCTTCTGGCGTGCACGGTGGCGTTGCACGGCAACGGCTCCGACACATACACGCACACACACAACTGAAATTGCCACTGCACCCAGAGCAGAAAAGCGGATAAATCTGGCCTCCCCTGATTTGGTCGACATATTTTCGCCCTTTCCGGTATACTAACGCTGCCCGTTGTGTTTCTCCCGCTCGCTTCCCACCTCTTCTTGCGGCTGCGTCTACAGTTGCTGCTGTGTCCGCATCTGCCTCCGTTTCTATTGTCCGCACCAGAGCTGAGCAAGAAAACAAAAAAAAATACACAAGCGACAACGCCAATAGCTGCGCCTCCCCCTTCCCCTCCCCACACTTTCCGCTTTCATTCTCATTCCCCTCTTCTTCGATTGTCTTGGTGTGTGCCGCTGCCGCTTCCGTGTCTCTGTCCTTGCCTGCATCGGAGCGTTTTTCTTTTGTGTTGCGTCACGTGCTGTGTTTTTTTTTGTGTTTGCGCTCCAATCCGCTCTGGCGGTACCCTGTCGCCTTCACCGACAACTTTACGGGAGAACACGTCATTAAAAACAGACATACGGGAGCGAGAGGGAGATAGTGAGGTGGGGGCCGCATTTTTTTTTAGTTTGCTGTTTTTTTTTTGGTTTCGCACATTTTTTCCTGTCTTTGCGTGTGCGTGTGGTGGTGGTGGGAGATCCGTTATCGGTTCTCTCTGTGAGGAAGCGCGTGTGTGGGTATGTCTGCTTGTTGGAGTACGTGTAGCATTTAAGGCTCTGCAACTCTCTCACTCCCGCTCCCCTCGTTAATTCACTGCGAGTCCGTCTTCTGTTCCGTCTTCAACTTCTTTTTTTTTTGTTTTCGTCACTGTAACCCTTTTTTTTGTTTGTTTGTTCAACAAAAAACGTTGCGTGCGTGTGTGTGTGTGTGTCTGTGAGGCCCTCTCGCTCCTCATCTTGTCGCCCTTTCCCTTTCCTGCAACGTCACAGACGCATCTCAACTCGCCACGGGCAAAACTGAAGAAGGAACTGCCCTTGGCTGTGTTACTTTTTCTTATTTTTTTTGTCGTCGTGGAGGGACCCGTCTACATAATTCGCAGCGCCTCATCCCGCTCATCGCGCCACCCTCGCCCTTCCCCGCACTCTTTGTTCTTTCTCTCTCCTTGGCGTCGCTGCTCGTATTCTCTTTTCGTCTTTTTGTGTGTGTGCGTGTGCGCTCGCCGCAAGTGCTGCGCTCGTGTTTTTGTCAGTCTTTTGTGTTGTCTTGTTGCTTGCATGTTCTCGCTTCCTGTATTGGCGCCGCTGCCATTTTGGTCCCTGCCTCTTGTCTCTCTCCGTCGCGGTCGTCGTGTCACGTGCGCCCACTTCCGCGATCTACCGGCACTCGTTCTTGTCCTGCTGTGTGGGTGTTTTTGTTGTTGCTGGGAGTGGCCGTGTTTCTCTGTTTCTTTTCGTTGCCTGCAACTCCCGGTGCGTGCGCGTGTGTGTGTGTGTGTGTGGGGGGTCAGTGATACTTTTGCCGTCCTCTTTTCCGTACACGTTTTCACGGTTGCAGCTGCCTTCGTTGAACGTTGCTGCTGCTGCTGTGTGTGTGTGTTTAGCTGCACTACGTGGGCTGGCAGGTGGTGCTGGCTTGCTCGGCTGGCCTTTGTCTTGTATCCCCCACTCGTGCGTGTGCTCCTCTGGTGTGTAGGTGCATCGGTACGGAACCACGGGCTCGTGTGCACAGAACTGTCTGCTCTCTAAACTCAAAACAGATCAAAAACAACGACACACACACACACCTATACATATATACAAGCACATCCGCACACACACACGCACACGCGCATCCTTCCCCTTTATATATATCTCCCTCTTCCTCGCGCACACACGGGCTTTAACATACGGTGCCCACTCGCTGACGGAGAACACGAACAAGAAAAAAAGACAGACGGACGGGGTGCCGTCTTTTCGTACTTCTTTAATTTGTTTCTCTGTTCGCTTCCCAGTTCATTTTTTGTTTTCTCTCGTGTATCCTCTGCGCCCTTCCCTCCTCCTTTTTGTACGTGTTCGGCCGTGTGTGCGTCCCAATCCACTTCTAACTGGTTGCCGATCCTGTCCCCATATCCCCTTCCTCGTCTCATCGCTTCTTCTTCGGCTCGCACTTCTCCCCCACCGGCGTCTTCACGCCCTTCCTACCAACAACACCAACAAGAAACAGTCTCTCTCGCTTCTCCCTTGTAAGTTTGCTACTGCTTTCGTTTGGTGTGGTGGTGCTGCTTGTGCTTTCTCTTGATCCTACCCCTCCCCCTCCCCCGATCCAACGCCCCTCACTGCCGCTCTGTCTGGGTGTCTGTTCCTTGTAATTTTTTGTACTCGTTGAGTGCGCGTATTGGCGTGTGCTCCTCTTCCGCGGTGTGGTAACGGGGTAGCTCGGCCGCCGTCGGCACAGCCATGGACTCGACTCGGGGCTCTACACAATGCGGGGCAACATTTGTAGAGGTGAGTACCTTAGCCGGTGCGGACGCCGCGCCAGACGCGCTGCAGCGACAAGGTGAGAGGTGCCTTACGTCGCCGCACGCGCACTGTGCCCTGCCGCGGCTGTGCACCGAGTCTGTGAGCATGGTGCCCTCTCTCGCCTCACTGGTGGACGATCTGCCGGCGTCCGTCGCGGCCAAACCGACGCTCCTGAATTCCAGCCCGTTGCGGGCCGCCAAAGCACACCCAGCTACTGAAAGCGCGTCGTCCATGCCGTCGAGCTGTGGTGCCACCACGGTGACGGAAAACCGCTTCGGTGACCTTCAGAGCCACGCTGGGGCTACCGCAGTTGTGCCACCGGTCTTGAAGTCCTCGTCCTCCCTGCTCTCGTCGTTCCCCTCTGCCTCCGCCATCGCCGCCGCCGGCAGCGCGCGACGCCTGACTCCAAACAGCACCTCTTCCATGGACGGCGCATGGACGCGGTCGCGCAACGTGGACGGGCCTCGAACGATGTCTCTTCGGCTTTTCACGACTTCACCCCACACCCTTCACGGGTCGGCGTCTCTCCCCATCCCTGGTGAGGAGAGCGTGCCGCTCGCGGAGATGAGCAGTCACGCGGAGTCGAACAGGACCACGCCCTCGGTGCCGCTTATGTGCTGTGGCCTACCACACACCCACGCGATCGAGGAGGAGCGGCGAGCGTCGTCGGCGGAAACCTTCTTGACCCGGGTGCCGCTACCGCAAGAGGACATGACAGCTTCCTCATCGCAGCCCTCGTCGCCTACCGCGGCGGAGCGAACGGTAGTGCACTGCTCGGTGATGCACACATGCAGCGATGCAGCGGAAGCGCAAAGGGCTGCTTCGCCCACGGTGCCCCCCAGTGGAAGCCCCACCGGCTTTGCCACCGCGACAGCGATGCGATCTACACCGCAGCGACGCAGTCGTTCGTTCGACATGCCGCTCCCCTTTGCCAGCGGCGTGAGTGGCGGCAGCTGCGATGACTTATCAAGATGCTACGCAGAGCGACGCGAGCTGTCCACTATCACCGCTAGTATTCGGACAAGTGAACACTTCAACGAGCGCCTCGGCGACACGCACCGTCCGCCGCCGTTCATGTACCCGTCGGAGTCCACGGCGACGTTGTCGACGCTGAGAGCGTCAGTGGTAGGCGCAGCCGTCCCCGCTACGGCGCATTCCAACAACAATGGCGGCGGCGGCATTGCCACTTTCAGCAGCAACGCAAGCACAAACGGAGGGGATGCCGAGGCACAAGTAGGCACGGGCACTGGACTGCGACGCACCATATCCTGCGATACGCTGGCTTCGGTCAGCTCCTCGCGCTCCAGACCGGTGCTCACGCCCGCCGCGCTTGGCCCGCCGGAGGCCTCTGGCGCCGCATCTGGTACAGCGTCCACCACCACCACCAGTGTAACGTACACGCGCAAAAATGTCTGCCTCGGGACGCTGGACTTCTACGGCAACCCGGTTACGTCTCTCTCCTCGCTACTCGTGCAGATGTCGCTGCGGTCTGGCGACCACGAGGAAGCAGACCCGCCTGAGACGCGTCTCGCCGCGGCTTCTCCTTACCCGCTAACTCAGCAGCAGCAGCAGCAGCGAAACACACTATCCATGCAAAACTTAATGGCACATACGCAGCAAGTTGGGCAGATGGCGCCAGAGGACAAGGTGAAGCGGTTCCACGCGAAGCCGGACAGCGGCGGCATCGCCATGTGCAGGACAACAGGTGCCACGATACCGCGGCGGCGCCGCGCCTGCGCCAAGCCCTGCTCCGCGACAGCGGCCGCGTCAGCCTCGGCTGCACCGCTGGCCGGAACCACCGTCGCGGCTTCTGCACAGCCGCAGGTCGGCTCACTGAAGGACGTGTTGCAGGATTGCAATTTTCTCTCCCTCAAGGACGTGCTGAGCGCCATCGCCGACACTCATGTGCACGAGCTGCGCGAGGCGCAGCAGCGGTTGAGCAACACGCACGCTGGCGCCGGCGATGGTAAAAATGTTGACGGCAGCGCAGCCTCCACGGCACCCGCGTCGGTGATCGTGAACGCGCTGTCTACATGCGTAGCCTCGGTGCCATTAAAAGCGGAAGAGCCCTCCACGGCTGCAGCCAGCTTCTCTGGAGGCATTCAGTCGAATGCGACGTGCCGTCTCGGTGGGGCGGGGTCGGAATGGGCATGCACTTCCAGCGCCCGCGAAGGCGATAGTTGCGTGTGCCTGAGCACGAGCGCCAGCACTGACGCAACTTGCATCCCAGCTCTCCACCCCTCAGTCAACTCGCTTGACGCACAGCAGGTCTTGACGCTTGCGGCGGCGATTACGGAGGCCTCACTGAACCTCGACCGCAGCGCTGAGGCTTCTTTCGCCGGCTCGGCCACGGCGGCCGCCGTCAGCGCGTCATTCCCAACCTTGCTCGGCGAGACTGTACCCGCTGGTAGTGCCGCGTCGCCTCCGTCCGCTATTGCTACGCCGACGAGGCTGCAGTCGGTCGCCCCATCGGGTTCTCTTATCTCATCAACTCACGCAGATGCAAGCCGCGGAGTTGCCGCCGATTCGGCGGCGTCCACAGATGGCGTCTCCGAGGCTCTTGATTACGGAGGCGATCCACTGGAACGCAAGGTGCTGCTGCTGCAGGCTTCAAACGACGGCGTGGATGACGTTGTGCGGAGTGGAGTGTGGGAGTGCCCAGGGGACCGCAGCGTGCTCGCACCGTCCCCTCTGGCGCTGAAGGCGACGGCAGCTGCGTCTCCCATGACGGTCGTCTCGCCGGCACAAAACCGATTTGCTGCGGCAGGCTTACCGTCCACACGCCAGCGCGGAGGACGGTACGTTGCCAACTGGCACGGTCTATCGTCGGGTGAGGAGGCACCATGCAAGACAACGATGCCGCGCACCGTCATCGCCGTTGATGCAAAGCCCCCGCCAACGTTGCTGCGGCAGGCGGAGACTATGGCTAGCGCAGACCGCGGCATGTTTGCCAGCAGTGGCGCGGGTAAGCAGGAGGAGGCTGGAGTATCGACCGTGACTTACGACAGGGCCCCTGCACCGAGGGCCAGCATCACTGCCGGAGACACTTCGGCCAGCGTCGGCGATATTCGTGTGGTGGTCGAGTCCATCTCCTTTTGCTCCTTCGACGACGAGCTCAACACCGTGTCGCAGCTGCGGCAGTGGGCCCGAAGCATTGCGCGGCTGGAGCACCTGCAGCCGAGCACGGAAACCGAAGTCATCACATAGAGGAGAGCAATGCTTCGAGTAGGCCGTTCTTGCGATGACGAATGTTGTGAAAATATGCTGCTTTCGAGGGGGTTGATGGGGTAGGGGGCGATATAGGTGGTCTTCGACGTCTTTCTCCGCTTCCCCGCGACGTTGTCTCAGGCGCATGTGCATGTATATGAGTCGAGCCAATGCGTGATTCTCTAAGATTTGTGCGCCGGTGAAGGGGTGGCGGCCTTTGTGTGCATCGGAATCTGAGCGTTTGGCGAGGGCGTAGGCTTGTCTGCAGGGGAAACGGGGGGCGGAAGAGGGGCACGCGCCGAAAATTCGAATGCGCTGATGTCTGCCGACCCACGCAACGGAGTATCCCACACCCGCACGGGCGCCGGTGCTTTTTCACTTCTGTTCTTTTTTTTGTGGTTTCGTCCACCGCCCCTCCCTCCCCTTCCCTCCTCCTTCGACGGTGATGCCCGATGCTCTTTGTTTCTGTTGTTGCTTTCGTATAGCGACGCCACAACCGTGGCGGTCTCGCTCCTTCTTTAGGAAACGATTTTTTATTTTTACTTTTCTATTGTGGGGTGCTGCTTTGTGTGACAGCGGCCCGCCACACATCGATGACGCCCGCCCGCCCGTCCTTTTTTTCCATTCTGTCCCGCCAATCCGCGTCCGATCTCTTTTTTTTTCGCTTCTCTTGCGCGACGTCACCACCCGTATCGCATCCGTCTCTCAACCTTCACCCTCACCGTCCGTTCTTCTCTCTCTGGTCCATGCCATGGTAAATACTTCGGAGTACTCTGGCTTTAATCAGAGGTACATGTCGGTTTATGTTGTTGTGCGCGTTTGTATGCGGGTATCTGCGTGTGATTGAAGGGACATTGCCATCCGCACTTCCAACGTCTGCACACACAGACACAGACACACACTCATACAGACCCTCTTACGCTTTCCTCTGCCTTGTCTTCTCTGCGTGTCTCTATCGACGCTTGTGCCAGCATCCGACACTGCGCAGGCAAGGCAAGCGATTATGAGACAAAGGGAAGGAGGCTGAAGCTGGGGAGAGGGGGAGGGGAGCGGGTGCAGACGTGGGGAAGGGGACAAAACGCACCCACGTGCTATGTACATTAGACACACAGGACTGATAAGACAAGAAAAAAGTAGGTGTATGGCCCACAAGAGCACATAACACCCTGAACACCGCAACAGCAACCGCAAAGAAGGCGCAGAAATGGCGCCATCTGTCCTTGGGCCTTCAAGGAATGCTTCCGAGCGTATGCCTTCACCGCGCGAAATGGAAAAAAATGGACGTGCCTGCTCACTACAGCCACACATGCAGTCTGCATCTTGACCGCCATCCTCTGCACTTCTTGGGTTGTGTGTGGCCAAGTATGTATGCAGACACGTGTAACACTGCTTGCTGAGCCGCGTTTAGGGTGGACGAGGTGAAGAGAAAGGAATGCCGCGAATAGTCGATGTGCTGCGCGCGTTCGCTTCGTGACGGCGGGACACTCTACTATGCTGTCCTCGCCTTCCCTCCATCCCTACCCACCTTCTCCCAGTCGCTTTCATTTGGTGCTTTCTTCCTCGTCGTGTTGGCCTTCAGCTCTTCTTATGCATCTCCTACACGCAGGAATCTCACATGCACACACACACACACACACACACACGCCACCACCATAGCAGCAGCAGGCCACGGACACACGAGGAACTTTGCCGTTACACAGACGGAGCCGTTCTTTTGCTCCTTGCGTTGTGGTGTACCGCGTGCGCCATCTCGACCGCCCCGCCTTTCCACATAGACACACCCTGGTGACCGGAAGAGAAGGCCCAGAGACGGCAGGCAAAGGAAGCAGGAGGCAACATGGACGGCGAAAAGCTCAGCTCGATCAACACGCTGCGCACACGCTTTCCGGCGCTGACCGTTTCAGATGCCCGCGCGTTGCTAGAGCGGCACAACTGGAATGTCACCATCGCTGGCGCGGAGGCAGAGCGAGGGGAGCGACAGCGCAAGAAGGCGGACTCGGCAAACTACTTTGTGGGCGGCGGGGACAAGGGTAGTGGGCAGCAGGTCATGGCGCCGCCCGGTGAGAGTGTTTCCGACCGCAGCGGTGAAATCGGCAGCGGCAGCGGGGTGCACTCCATGATCGATCGCATTTTTCGCAAAGCGGAGGTGGAGATGGCGAAAGCGAGCGGAGGTGATGGCGGCACTGGCGTCGAGGATACTGAGCCGCGTGCCTTTTACGGTCGAGGTCAGCGCCTCGGCTACACCGCCAACCCCAGTCCATACGTCGCCTCTACGCTGCGCGCAGCGCGGTCTGTTTGCATAACAGTCTACCGTAACGGCTTCGAGGTGGACAGCAACGGGTTTGTGCCGCTCAACAGTGACGAGGGCCGCCAGTTTGTGGAGGCAATGGACAAGGGTTATGTGCCGCCTTCCCTCGCCGCCAAGTATCCGAACACAGACCTGACGGTGAACCTGCGCGACTGCCTCCAGGTAGACTACGTCCCACCTTCGTACATCCCTTTTCAGGGCCACGGCCACCGCCTTGCAGCGCCAAGCAGTGCCGCCGCCTCGTCTGCCGCACCAGCAGATGCTCAAGCGTCTCCCGCGACGGCGGGTAGCCCGGGTACGCCAACCTACGATCCCTCCCGCGCCGTGGAGGTGCGCAGCGATGAGGCGACGTCATTTGTGGTGCTCCTGAACACGCGAGGGGAGCGGCGGCAAGTGCAGGTAAACCCGGAACGGCACACCGTGGACGACCTCTACAGCCTTGCTCATGCCTATCAGCCGGAGCTGCCGAATTTTATCCTGGTGGAGCGCGGGATGCCGCCGCGCCGCTTGGAGGCCTCTACGCGGTCGCAGACAATCGCGCAGGCGAAGCTCAGCCGCGCTGTTGTAGCCCTTCAGCAGCTGTGACGGCGGTGTGGAAAAGGAGACGCCAGCTCTGCAGCAAGCGCACTTGCGTGCGTGTGTGTGTGTGTGCGTTGGGGGCGGGGGGAAGGAGTCGTGCAGTGGAGGGTAAAGGGCTTGGCGTCAACGGATGTTCTCCATCCTTGCTGTCACGAAGACCGACTACCTACGTCGGCTCTCAGCACCCACGTCGCCCATCCCTCACTTTTCACTGGGGCACCGGTAATGTGGTGCGGCTTTTGCTCTTTTTTTGTTCGTGCGAATCGGGAACGGCACACGCCCTCGTCAGCGTCCTTGAAGCTCCCTTCGCGGCGTCTCCTCCAACCCCTCCTCCCTCCTCAATACTTCCACACGCAGGCTTCCACCCTTTGGCTTTGCCGTCTCTTTTCCCTATGAGGGCACCAGTCTTGGTTCACTGACTTTTCTCCTCTCTGCTTAGGGCACCCCTTCACGACTCCCCTGGCGGCAGTCCCTTCTCTCCCTCTCCGAGTGTGGTGCGCTGTATCTGTGTGTGCGTGTGTTTACGGCCCCTTCCGTGCGCCGTGTTGCGCTGGAAGGGTGTGCTGCCAAAGCCGCCAGCAGGAGGGAGTGCGAGGGATAGAAGGACTACATCCACACCGTTGACCGAGTTGTCAATACAAGCCACCGCACACAAGATCATCGCACGCCATCGGCGAAATGCACACCCGCCTATGCACACCTACTTGATCGTGCACGTATGCAGGCGCGGGCACTCTTACCCAATCGCGTTATGCTCACTAAAAAGAAACGCGCGTCGAGGATGGGCCACCGCGAGGGCTAAAGAACAAAGTGGAAAAGGTGGTTGCGAGAATGAGTTGCCGCTACTGCCTTCCTTCTTCTGCCTCCAGTCCACGGGATGGGGCCAGCTCCCCCTCCTCACGCCAACTCCCCTATCATCATCATCTACTTATCTGTGCGTGTGTTTTGGTTTCTGCCCCTCTTCGCGCGCACTTGGTTTTGCCCTCGGCTTGGCTTCCTCCTCCGGTTCCTTCTCACTTGTATTCCCCACCCACGCGCCCGCCTATCCTGAACGTGACGCGATCTGTTTTGAAATCATCATCTTCGTAATGCAACATGTCCATCATGCACTGCTTCCAGACCGAGAAGTGGCTCGACTATAGTACAAACCCCTTGAAAACGCACCTTGCGGCTCGCTGCTGCCCTTTCGTAATCGAACTCGCTAAACTCGCCAGTCGCCCCCCCCCCCACGCACACACACATAGACGGAAAGAATAATCACAGAGGGAGCGCTGCTTCGAGAGGCGCATATCTTGTCGGCACTGCGGCAGCAGCGGCAGAGGAGGCCGATGCGACCGTGCCTTCCGCGTTTGTGTGCGTGCCAAGGCACACGTAGCGCTGCGAAAGGAGCCCTGTACACATCCGGCAACTGGGCCGCGCTCCGCACAAATGTGGCGGTCTCGCCAAGGGCAACGGTACAGGAACTACTGACACCATCGCTTGTGCCCACACGGCACTACCAGCGAAGTCTTCCCAAGCTGCCGCTGCCAGCTCTTCATGACACGCTGCAGCGGTACCTGGCGGCTGCGACGCCTCTTTGTGCACCGCCGCAGCTCGCCTCCGCGAGCGCGACTGTAGCCGCCTTTCTGAAGGGCGAGGGGCGCCACGCCCACGAGGAGCTACGGCGCACGGACAAGGCGAATCCGCACACGTCGTACATTTCGTCCGACCTGTTTGAGCAGACCTTGAAAGGGCGGAGCGCGCTGCCGCTGCGCTCGCACAGAACGTGGCTTGTGCGACCGGATCCGGAGAAGCAAGACATGCTGGTACGGAGCGCCTACTGGCTCTGGGCCTCGGTTCAATTCTACAAGCTGTACCTCGATAATCAACTCCGCCCGGAAGTGCGGTACGCTGTTGATGGCATCTTTTCGAAAAGGAGCGGCTACTGGACCGCCGAGTGGTTCCAACGCACCGCGGCGCTGCTCCCCGATTATGTGAGCACCCCGTTCGTCTACAGCGCCTCGCTCGGTGTCGCGCAGCCGCTGGACATGTCGCAGTTCGACTGCCTTTTTAATTCTTCGCGGATGCCAGGTGTCCTCCAGGACGAAATAAAGCCGGTCGGCTTTGTACCTCATGCATTGGTACAGTACCGCGGTCATCAGTTTCAGATCACTGTGGCCGATGCAGACTGCGTGCCGCTTTCCATTGATGAGCTGTACGCTCAGCTCCGTGATATTGTGTGCACGAACGTAGCACCGGCACACACCGACGTGAGCGTCTTCACCGCACTGCCGCGCACGGAGTGGAACGGGGCCCGGACGATGCTGTTACGAAACGTCATCAATGGCAAAAGCCTGGAGGCTGTGGAAGAGAGTATGTTGGTGCTGAATCTCGACGCGGACGACGAGAGGGACGCCATGGTGGACCCAATGTCCCCTGTGGGGGTGACGGCGAAGTCGCCTTCCGTGCGAGCCGGCAATCGTTGGTGGGACAAGAGTCTGTCGGTGTCTGTTAACAGCCGCGGCGATATTGCCGTCTCGGCCGAGTCGAGCTGGGGCGACGGCGTGGCAGTACGGCGGTACATCAACGATGTATACGCCCTCAGTCGTGCAGCGCACAGCCACGTGTTACGGAAGGACGCGCCGGCCACGCACAAGATCCGCCAGCTTCAGTGGCACGTCCCAGACGAGCTCGTGGCTGCGGCGCAAAGAGTCACGAGGCGTGTGACCAAGGATCGCGAGAGCCTCGATGTCGCCGCCGGGGTGCTTGACATTGCCACAACACCCACTCCCGCCGTCGAGGCCACGGTGCAGCTGGCGGCACAGCTCGCCATGTTCCGCGTGCACCAGCAGCAGCCGATGAACTGCATGCAGAACACAGACATGCATTGCTATCGCCGCGGCCGCAGCGAGCAAATCCCGCTCACCACGCTGGAGAGCACCGCTTTCCTGCTGAGCATGTGCTCCTCAGTACGAGAGACGCAGCAAGCAGCGTGCCACGCGGCCGTGCAACGCTACAAGGCAGAGAAGAAGGCCGTCAGTCGCGGAAGCAGCACCTACAGCCACCTGCTGGCTTTGCGCCTAACGGCGGAGCGCTTTCTTGGCCGAGTTCCTGACTTGTACAACGACCCTGTCTTTTCGCTTGTCGCCGAGCCCGCGCTGCGCTTTGAGATGGTCGAGGCGGGGGCGACCTACGGCTGTGGGTACGCGCTCCACCCATTTAGTTGCCACCTCACCTGTAGCCGCACGGGATCGACTCTGCTGTATCAGGTGACATCTCCACCCCCATCGTCCGTGGGCGTTGCCACCTCAAGCGCCACCTTTGCAGCGGCCTTTACGCGCGCATGCCAGGAGGTGTCGGCCCTGCTGGCGCCGGGCTGACCCGGGGGTGTTACAAGGGAAACGCGAAAGCGAAACAGGAGGCATGGTGCTCGCAACGCGTTGCTTTCCTTTCCTCTCTATGCAACCTCACGCGCTCATAAGCCGCAAGACGAAGTCCCCCCCCTCCGCTATTCCGCCCTCACCTACTTGGAGTGCGCGACAAGTGTAGACCGCATGTGTGAGCTCCTGCGTAGATCGAAACGGAAAGTGCAGCCAGGCTGCTGTGGCCGTCCTCAGCAGCTATCCTACCAGCCTCCAACCCGTCACACACCCGCTTCGCCTCGCTCCATCGCCTTCCTCTTCCTCCTTCCCTTTTCATCGACTCTAACGGTGCCATACTGCAAGGCCGACTTTATCAGGGGGGGAAGGAGTAGCAGAGACAGAGGAAACCATGGGGCCCGTGGGGCCAAAGTTGTGCTTTCAAGCACGCATATCGCTCGCTGCATTCCGGATTCGTGAGGGCGCCGCGGCGAATGAGGAGGGGGGGGCTCTCTTTCTCTTGCGTTGCGTATGGGCTGCCCCGCCCACCACCTCCTCCTCACAACAAACGACAGCGACCATTTCAGGAGTCTCTCGCGCATTTTCTGTTGTTATTCGTGGCCGTCTTCTCCTCCCAGCGGCGTTGCGGTGCGCCCCTCTGTGTCCACCCCGTGCTGTCTGTAACAGGGTGACACGCCCTCCACGGCACAAACGAAATCCGCCGATTTGCGGTACCCGCGCGATTTTCCTCTCCACGCCTTGTCGCGTGTTTGTGTGGGACGTGTCTCACAGCTTGTGCGGCGTTGCACTGTCCGCGTTTCGTGTGCCGCGCTTCATGACTCAGCGTGCCGCGGAGCCTTTGCGTCGGCGATTGCAGCCATACACTGCGGCTGCGAAGGAAGCGTGGGCGGTGGCTCCTTCACTGTCTCCCCCCGCGCGACTGCGCCTCGTCGGCTTTCACACGTCACCTCATTTTTCCTATCCTTACGGCTCTGCCCTCTCTTTTTCTCGTGCCCTCAACAAACTTGGTCTTGTCTCCCGCTGGGGCGTGGGTGGCGTGTACGTGTGAGCACCTGCACACATCTGTATATGTATGTCTCTATTGCCTTTCTCTCCAGTGACGCGCGCGCACACACACACACACTTAGCGAAAACTGAGCGGAACGTGAAGCCCTCGTCGCCTGCCCACACCCCACAGCCCGTCAGCCACGCAAACAAACACGCTGCGAACGCGCACGTGGGTTTTCGTTGCCGGTTTGGTCACATTGGCTTCGAGGCGCGCATTACGGTTGTTACGCGCGTGCATCGAATTTCCCCACTTTCTCCCACGCGCCCCTTGTGTTGGCTTTAGGCTTGCTCTCTGCCTTGTCACACGCCCGCGGCGTTATCGGTCAACCATTCCCCCCTCTCCCTCCCCCCGCCGCCGCCGCCGCCGCCCCTCCTCAACGATAGACTCGCCCGCTGGTCACATACACGCAGGCAGGAACCAGCGCTTCTGTTATTTGGTGCTTTCAGGGAGACGCGCACGTGCTCCTCTCTGTACTAGAGTCTAGGCGAACAGGTCACCTGAGTGTCTGTGCGGTGCTGCCGAAATGGCCCCCAAGAGGAAGGCAGCGTCGAAGACGTCGCCCGCTGCGGAGGAAGCGGTGCATGAAGGCTGCGAGGAGAACTCGACGGCGCCGGTCGTGGAGGCATCGTTAGCGGCAGCAGACGAGACTGCCACGGCACGTGCCGCGGAGCCAGCCGCTCCTGTGCCAGTGGTGGGGTCTACAACGGAGGTTTACAGCCAACTGCAGTCGATTCTCTCCGTGAATGGCGCCCTGGTGAACCACTATCTTCCACAGGTACTGGAGCTCGTGCAGGCAGCGGAGTCTGTTGAGACGCCGATCCTGCTGAGGGTGCGCTTTCTCGAGTTTGTGGGACAGCACGTGGCTGCTGTGCGTGACAACAACGCCCTACGCAAGGTGGTGACATCCCTCGTGAAGATCGTTGGCGGGGCCGACAACACGCCGCAGCTGCTCACGGCTGCGGTTCAGGCGTTTGCCGGCCTGGGCCCTGTCTCGGTGGTTGACAAGAACTGGGAGTATCTGGCTCGTGAGGGGGCGGATGTGCTCATGCAGGTAATGGTTGACCGCGACGCGTTCCCGGAAAGCGTTCGGCAGGCTGCATCAAAGTCGCTGGACTCGCTGACAAGCAGCGCCTTTCGCTCGGTGCTGGCGAAGCTGCTGCACTGGCTGAGCCTCGATCGGGAGGAGGACGACGAGGAGCAGGTGCAGAAGGAGCGGCACATGGCGCTGTCGCGCCTGACGCGTCTCATCATGGCTCCCAGCCAGCGCAAGCACTGGACAGAGGAGACTCAGCTCTATGCCGAGCCGCTGCTGCAGCGTGTGCTAAGCACCGTCGACGTTCGCGAGTTTGCTCAGTTGGCACGCGTGACGGCGCACCTGCCCATCAACCAAGACAAAGGCAACCTTCCCCTTCTCGAGTGGTACGTGAAGGCTCACAGGCTGAACGACGACCGCCACGTTGAGGCCGTTGCTATCATCGGTCGCTTCGTCAGCAACTCTGTCGAGTTCGACCTGTACCCCGCGCTGGAGGCTGCCGGCATCACGTCTCGCGATATCGACGCATCGAGTGACGGAAGTGTCAACACGGCGAAGGTGGTGCTGCTAGCCAGTCGCATCGCCACAGCGGAGGCCGCCGAGAAGCTGTACCCCTACGTCTACCGCCAAGTGGTTTCTCTGATGTCTGACATGCGTGGCACCCTCACCACGGCAAACCTCATCACGGTGGAGGCCCTCCTGTTCGCCGCGGTCGCGCTGGCGCGCAAGCGGTCTGCCGAGGCGCTGCAGCAGCTGAATGACGCCTCCTTCAACGCGAGTGCTACCTCGGCCGCACAGGCAGCGGCAGACGTGTACAAGCAAGTCGTGTTCGCTGTGAAGAAGGCGGCGCAGAGCAAGCAGGCGGACGGGGCAAGCGCGAACGCTGTGGCCAGTCTGAACAACATCAAAACGATCACCGAGGCCTTCGCTGCCAAGCGTCTCCCTCTGGGGGAGATCAAGGAAAGCTGGACGCGCGGCCCGAACACCATCCCTGCCGCGAAGCGGGACCGCGGGGCTCCTCGCGGTGCCATGCCTCCGCCTCCCGGTGTGCAGCCCACTGCAGAGGCAGGAAAGAAACGCAGCAGCAGCCAGAACGCGCCGGACCGCAAGCGGGCCCGCAACGACCACAAGGGCCAGTACAACGATCGCCGATCGCGCCGTGGTGGCCGCCGTTGAATGACACAAGCGGTGCGCAAGCGGAACTGCGTCGTGTTTGCATGTCCGATGCCGCGGGCTTTGGTTGTCCTTTTTGGTAGCGGAAAATGGCCTGTATACACAGGTGGGTGGGTGCGTCACGCGTTCGCGACGATGCGTCTGCGCGAGCGTCTGTATGTCTCTCTCGGCTCGTGCGTCGGATAGAAGAGTGTGTATGTGTGTGCTGGCCTCGAGTTGCCATTTCGTCAGATGCTGAAACGGACGAGAGCGAAGGAGCATTGAGAAAGGCTTGAGCACGCGCAGGCACAGGAGAGAGGGAGGGTCTGCATGTTTGATGCTCCGCGCCCCCTCCCCCACCCCTGGCTTTTCATCTGAGGGAAGGAAGCGGGAGGGGTAGGGTTCCGTTCATGCTGTTGCGTGGTACCCCTGAACCGCTCTCGCGAGCGGCTTTGAGTCGGCACCCAGCTTATGGTGCTTACCGTGACGATGTGCATGTGTGTGGGCGTAGCGAAGCAGCAGCAGCATGGACGTAGAAGCAACACTGCCGGACCTAGGAATGTGCGGAAAAGAGAAGGGGGGCGAGAGCGCGCGGAGAGGAAGTGGAAGAAATGGAACAGGTGAAACACGCACTTGACGCGCATAAGGTAAACAAAAACGTGACAAGGAAAGAGGCTCTGCAGCCAGTCGTAGTCGTAGACACAAGCGCGTAAGCAAAGCCCATGCTTGGACCCCAGCTGAGGTTGAGGTGTGCGGTAGGCGGTTGCACAACATGCTCAGTCACAGTGGCTCGGTGCCCCTTGATTTCAAGTTGCTCTGTAAGCTCCCACTGGAGGCCTGGCGTTCTCGTTTTGGTGCTGTTCGTACGCGCTGCCATGGCAAGAAGCCGACCGACCGCTGTGGCCACCGCATATGCTCCCTCCGGCATCCCCCCTCCCTTGAGCTGCGCTTCATGCTCAGCTCTCGAAGGGGTTCAACAACAGCGGACTGCGGAGCAGATCTGAAAGTTCGGGTCAGCGCCCCCTCCTTCTTCTGGGTGCTGGTGCTGGTGCTGGGCCCGCCCCGTTCCCGAAGCTCGACGTTGTAGGTGAGGCGTAACTCCCAACGTATGCAAACGCCCCCCGAGTAGGATGCCGTCCTTCAGAACTTCTCTGCTATGGTCCCCTGCTCTTCTTGCTCGTTTTCTAATGGATCTTCGCGTGCTTGCCTCTTGTGCGCATGATGCGGAGAGGCTGACCCGGTGCACACGGAGGGCGTGACGTCACAGCGCGCACACTCACTAAGAGGAAAGCAGCAAGCACGCAAAACAACAAGCGGAAAAGACGGTGCCCTTTGAGTCTCATGAGGGGAGGGACGTGCGCTCGCGTGGCCTTCTGCCTCTTTTCCTTCGCGTGTTGTGTTTCCTCCGTTCTTTCTTTGTGTTGGCGTTGAGGAGTAATCATGGGCGCGTCATCCGCGCTCACATGCTCTGTCAAAGAAGCCGGCTTCCGTGAGGTCGACGCCGTACGCGACGAGCATGACAAGGATAATTTCTGTTACTCGGCCGGGCCGGCGCTTCTGAGTGGCGCGTCGCAGGCGATTCTCTTCAACCCGATCGACCGCGCCCTCTACGTGCGGGTCAAGTTTCGGCGGCAGCGCTTTCTCGATAAGCGGAATTTCGAGCGCCCCTTTCAAGGGTTCATGAACGCTGTGGTGTATCGCACACTGGTGGGGGCATCCTACATTTTCTGGCAGGACAGCATGCGGATCTCGATCGAGCGCTTTGGTCCAGCCGCGTGTCAGTGGGACACGTCGCCGCAGCTGAACTCGATGCTGATCGGGCTCGCAGCCGGCTCCATCAACGGGTTCAGCCTCAACGCGCTACAGGCCGTCAAGTTTCGAATGTGGAACACGAACGAGCGCGGCGTCACGTTTCTGCGCACGGCCCTCCACATGTACGGCGAGGGTGGATGCCTGATTTTCTTCCGCGGCTGCTTCACGACAATGGTGCGGGACAGCGTCTTCGGCGTCGTTTACGAGACATCGCGGCGCGCCTCTGCCTGGAAGCGCTTCTTCGATGAGAAAGTAGGTGCTCTGTACGCCCTTTTCAGAACGCCGTCGTCGGCATTGTCATCGCCACAGCTGCTGGTGGGAGCAAGCGCGCGTGCTACCAATGCCAGCAGGCGATCCAGAGCCGATGTTGGTGCATCGACTCTGGAAAAGCCCGCATTCGACGATCTGAAAGCGAATGAAACGGTGAGCGTAGGACACGATGCAGTACTGGCGGGCCCCACACTAGAGTGCGGTGCGTCCGCGTTCATCTCAAACCTGATAGCGGCAGTTCTCGCCTCTATTCTGAGCTCGCCTTTCAACTATGTCCGCTCCATCGTGTACGGTACGCCAGCTGGTGCCATCCCGCTCGGCTACATCCCGCTGCTAAAGTCGTTCTTCACGCAGTTCTACTACACGTATAGACATGGAAAGAGCTACACCGATCGGCACGGCGTACCGGAGCTGGGCGAGACGGAGCACCCGTGCTCGGCATCCGCCTCTTCCAGCTCTACGGCTTCGGCTGCAGAGCGCCGTTGGAGGCACGGTGGCAGCTCATTCACAGGCGCCGAGGTGGCGGACTGCGTACAGGGAACCGCACGCGCATCGAACTCGCCGGCGTCGCGCCTTGCCGCGCGGCTGCGAACATGGGCTGAGCTGCATCACCACCACCCGAAGGCGGCCTGGACATGGGCTAACAGTCGACTCAACATTGGCTGGGGGTCCCTTCGTGTCGGGTTTGGGATGGCAATGGGGCAAAGCCTCTTCTACCTCGCCCAAGACTACGTCCGCAAAGACGCTAGATAAGGCCTTCCATCTCCTGCAGGTTGGACTCCTGCACCTATGCAGGGCCGTTGCACTGGCGTTCGGCACACACTCATCACCGCCCTTACCCCTCCCCCCGAAAGCCAGTCGTCGCTTGCTGAGCTGATGTTTGTGTGTGCGTGTGCGTGTCTTCCCTTTTCTTTTGGAGGAGCGGGTGGTAGGGTTGTTTGGTGCTCTTGTCTTCCTGAAACGATAGAGCTATTGAAGGATGGCGGTGAAGCAGGTGTTGTGTGTTGTAGTATTCTCTGTGGGGTTACCTACTCAGGACCTCTGTCTCTCTCTCTCTCTCGGTGTGTGACGGCATCTTGCTTTCTTTTTTGTGGAAGCAGGTCATGTGCCTCTGCGTGTGAGAGCTGGAGATTTATATGCGTGTGTGTGCGTGTGTGCATCTCACACTTTCCCCCGCCCTCCCCACATCCACGAAAGACATAGTGTAGACCTCCGCCATGGGGACGAGCTCCACCCCTCCTCCCTCTTCGACGGGGTGGTGCTGGCCCACACACTCACAGACACAGGCACGTAGACGTGCATCCACAGCGCTTGTTTCTTCCTTTCGCCTCCATCCTGGATATGCGGGGCAAGTGCGCGCGACGACCTGCGCCTCCCTCTCGCACACCCTTGTACATTGGCACAAGTGCACATGGTGGCTTTTCTTTCTCTCTGATCATTACCGCCCTTACCGCCACAGTAGTAACGCCACCCCCACCCCCTGCACTCTCCGCCTCTTGCAACGGCAATCGCGACCCTAGCGTTTTGGCTTTGGGTACTGTGGGTGGAGGAGGCCAAACTTTCCATGGCTATGGAGGTCTTGAGCCTCTCCTCTTCTCTCCACCTCCTCTACCTCTTCCTCTTCTCCCTCTGTGGTTGCTTCCGTTCCGCCAGAACTGCCGGCGCTTCATCGGTTTGGTGTTTGTGCACTCTTGTGCTTCCCTCGCTGTTCTGCTTGCGGAGCTGGCGGGGAGTGTATTGGGGTGGTAAAGGACAGCTAGCTCCTTGAACGGACGCGGCCATACTGAAGGGAGTCCGCGATACGAAATGACAAGAGGGCGCCCATCCGAGCTTCCCCCACCTCCCACCTCGCCCACTTCTCCCCGATGCTCCCTGCACGCACTGGGGCACTACGCTCGCTGGCGTATCACTGCGTCGCTGCAACATCAAACGGCGCCACCTATACCGCCACTCCCGATGCACCAGTTGGACGGCACGGAAAGGCCCTGGGTCGCCTCCGCGGCTCCACCCCTGGCGTGCCGGCGATAGCTCAAACGCGGCGTCATCCGGCATTACTGCTCGGCGGCAGCGCCGCGCGCCTTCAGTTCTCTTGCCGTGGCGAACCGCTCATGATGTCGTGTCGCCTCAATTCCGTCAGGCAAACGTTCGCCGGCTCGACTGTCGACGATCGATTCATCGCTTACCTTCGCTCGTTACTTCGGTCGACTGGACCGATACCCATCTCAAAGCTGGCAAGTATGATAGGTGATGAGCACCTCGAGCGTCTCGGCAATGTAGGCGGTGGGCTCGCTCAGTTTATCCGGTGGCACCCTGAGGCGTTCATCGAGGTGCAGCTACCCGGTCGTGTGCACGTGGCCATGTCGAATGACGCGGCGTTGCCGTTCCGTTCGAACGAGGACAAGACGCTCGGGCTCCGCGTCATTGGGCTGCTGACCATCGCGCAGCACATGGCAGGCACCCAGATGGCCACCTCGCTTGGCTTCTCATCGGCGACGCCGACAGTGACAGAACTCTGCAAGGCACTGCGGCATTGGTCACTTGTCTCCCCCATACAGCTGAAGAGGTTCTTTCACCAGTATGAGGAGGTGTTCTGGTATCATCCAATGTCGCTGTACGTGCGGCTGCGTTGGGCGAAGCCCTGCACGACGCCGGCGCCACCAGCGCGGTGCTTGTCCCCCGACCACGCTCTGGCACGTGCGCAGCACAGCAGACTTCAGCTGTGGCTCAGCGCGGTACTGCCATCGCAGTACCACGTGCCACTATCGTACCTGATGGATGCAGCGCTCATGGCAAACATGTCGGCGACCTTGTTCGGTTGCGAAGCCCCATCGCTGGAGGACGTGCGGCACGCTTTCCAGCAGTTGCCACCGCAGTTCGTCGACGTGCGCGCGTTCGGCACCTCACCGATGGCCATCTTTGTCCGTCTTCTGCGGCCAGAGCCGCTGCTGCTGCAGGCTGGGGTGCGCTCGTACACGTCAGATGCACCGCCACCGGAGAGCGCAGCCAGTCACCACGACCCCACACGACTGGGCCGCAAGCTCACCGAGGCCCTGCAGAAAGGGGCAGCAGAGGATCGCCTGAAGCATTTAGGGCTGGTGAAGGGCCTTCATATGGTGCACTTGCGCAACTGCGTGCCGGCGGACCTCGTGCGCGAAATCGAGGTGTTCTACGGTCTCGTCGAGGGGGGCGATCTCCGCGTTAGCGTCCTCCTCCTCGACCGACTACGACACTTGTGGGAGGTGCAGCTGGACTCCTCGCGAGTGCGGCCGTGGGCCTTCTTGCCGGCGTCGGAGCAGCCCTCCTCGTTGACGCTGGAGACATCGCCGGTACCGCGAGTTATGGTGCACTTGCAGCGCATTTTGGCGGACAATGGCCCTCAGCTTCCCGCCGACCTCTACGCAGCGCTTCCGGAAGACTTGAAAGAAGCGCTGCTGCGCACCTATGGACCGGTGGAAGAGGCGGACGCGACGCCGGATACGACGACTGGCGCAGACGCCGTTTCCTCCTTTGTCGAAACACACTCGCTCTTCTTTATGAGGCAGGGCGATCACATCTACACGCCTCGCCTCGCCGCCGAGGAGCTGCAACAACCGGCGAGGGCCGATGCGACTCTTTCGGGGGCTAGGGGGGGTGAGGAGGGCGCATACGTTGGGAGGCCGCTCGGCCCAACATCGTCTCCTCGGGGGCCAGCGAAGCCGGAGGTAGAGATGTCTGAGATTGAGATGGCACAGTTCCTTCACGACGCCATCCCCGTCGGGCAGCCGGTAGCGGTGGACGCACTGCGCTCTGCCCTAGTCAGAGAGCAGCGGAGGCGCCGCTTGTCAGGTGAAAAGGCGCGCCGCTTCGTCCGCCGCGAGTTCTTCGAGAGGCATAAACGGCTCTTCAAGCTGTACGAGTTCTTTGCCTACGACAAGCTGATTGTTGGCCGTGCAGAGGATCCCTCACCACCGCCGCACGTGCTGCAGCCACGGATGACGAATATTGGGCAAGTAATCAAGTTTATTGCCCTCTTGTCATCGCAGTCGGCCACCGACGGCGCGCTCACGCGTGCACTACCGCGCGATGGTCGCATGCTACTCAAAGCTGTTGGGAGTGCCACCGATCTCGCGGAGCAGCTTCCGATGTGGTTCCTCGCGCAGCGAGACAAGCACAACTTTTCCTCCTCTCTTATTCGCTACATAGGGCCTCTGGCGGAGTCGGAGAAGCCATCGACTTGGGCGCTGAAGCCTCCCCCATCAGGTGTGCTGACGCGCAAGGTGCCCAATGACCCATTCGCCGATATTGGTTCGGAGAACCTGGATGGAAAGCCTGCTGGGTGGAATGATGAGTGGAACGAGGATGAGGTCGACGGAGACGCGAAGCAGGCGGCAAGCGACTCACCACTGACATGAGCCTTGACGCAATCCTACAAGACCGAATGTCATTAATGGGTGTGACAAGGGCATGCACTCCTTTGATGCTGCCACGCGAACCCTCTTGGTGCTGCCGGCCCCGCCGTCCTCCCACTTTAGCACCACATCCTCCAGCGTCTCTCTACTTGGCGCTGGATGGCAGCATGTGTCGTTTGCGCTGACTAACGAGAGGAGCAGCCAAGAAAGGAGGCGGAAGGAGAGAAGGGGAGAAAGAAGGAGGGGTGTAAGGCGAGGCGGCTGTCGGGGCGTGAGAGAGCACTGGAGTCATTTAGTACGACTTGCCGTGATGATGGCAGGTGTGGGAGTGTGTCTGTCTGTGTGTCTCTGTGTGTGTGTGTCTGCCCCACCCCCCGCAACCTGCGGGTGACGATGGCGTGAGGAGGGGAGATGGAAAAGGGCTCCATGTATGTGATGGTATATGTGTTTGGGCGACTTCTCATCCGCTACTCCACCCTTCCCCTCATCTCAAGTGCCTCTCCTTCACTGCCGACCGCACGTTTCCTCTTTTTGTACACCGTTGTGGTTGTGCTGAGGTGCGCTCACATGTGGAGAGGCGTACTTCGTGCTTTGTTCCGTTTCGTGTTTTCCTCGGGGCCCGCCTCGTCCCCCTCCCACCCTGCGCGGGGTGTGCGTTTATCCCAGCAACATGGGGGTGTTATCGCTCTATATGCGCGTATGTGTGTGGTCATCTGCAGGTGTCACTAATGTGGCGGCTCTCACCTTGGAGCACGTGCTTTTCATACAGGAGTGTGTGGTGGCTTTCCTTTCTCTGTCCCGTTCCCGACGGCTACAGCGCGCTCATCACATCGCCGCACTCCGCCAGCCCCCCTCCCCCCCTCCCCTCCCCTCCCTGTCTTTCTGTCACTTCGCTGCAGAGGCCGCTGGAGGAAGAGTAGAATCCATTGGAAGCGCGCGCACACGCACGCACGCAACGAGCAACATCGACAAGGTTTTCATTTTATTTACCAACTGGCGACCGCCCTACGTTACGCTAAAGGGCCTGGACGGGCAGAGGACGCAGAGGGACGTGCGTGCCGGCTTTCGCGTTCTACTTTCCTGAAGAAATCTGCGGCTCGATGGATTGCAGGTAACGATAAAAACGGTACGTGCGCGTGTAAATCGGTGCGCCGAGTGTGTGCGTCCCTTCTCCCAACCGTCTGACTGCTCTCTCTCTTGCGGCTTTTGCACGAACCAAGTGCCACCCTTTTCACATGTATGTATTACAGCTGGTCTGGCCATCACTTTTGTATTGGCTCACATCGAGGCACACAATGTATATGCAACCCTGTTGCCTCCTCCTGCACTCACCTCCTCTGTCTCCTCCCCCTCCTCTCTCGGGCCGACACGGCCGCTACCGACTGTGCCATCTCCCCCCCCTGGTCATTCCTCGCGCACGAACATGCTCACACGTCTTATGAACGGCAGTTGCAGTGACTTCATACTGCGTGTGCTGCGGGGCTAACCCTTTACAGCTCTCCTCCCTTTTTCCTCCCTTGCCGTGCTGTGCCTCATACCAACGAAGACGTACACATAAAGCATCATCTCGGGCTGCCTCTCGTCGACGCCCTCTACCTCTATCCCCACCCCACCCCCTCTTCACAGATTGTTCTCTGTTCATTTTTCATCTCTGGGAGGTTGTCGCGGTCACATGCGCCGCTCTGTCTACTACATGGGTCGCAGCTTCACGCAGCGACACCTGAATGCGTGCTTCAGTCCGCTGGCCACCGGTTTTGTTCGGCCTAATGCTTTCTCCAGCACAGCACATGGCCTTGTGGCATCGCCGCTGTGCGGTATCGGCTGCATCGGTAGCGGCGTTGTTGGCGCAAACGGCGCTCTGGTCGCGTCCACAGAGGCGTCGCTGAGCCAGCTCCTGGCACCGATAATTGTGCAGGGGAAGTCCATCTCCATGCTGGCGAGTCTCCTGTGCATTCAAAATATATCAACCTGCGTCTGTGCATGCGTAAGAGTATTAGCCGGATTTAGAATGAGCTGTTCTCCACCTTCCCAGGACTGCTTGGCGACGCGAAATTGACTGCGTATTTCCTTTGAATGAACGGAGACAGGTGCAGTGGCCAGTTGCACTCCTTACGGGCCAGCCGTGAAGAGGACATGTGGCAAGACAGAGGGCGGTGTGCACGCTCAGTGTACGGTGTGACCACATAATGCGCTGTGTGGGCGCAAACACGCACACGCATTCAGGCCTACATCAGGCTCTCTCACTGGCTTGGTTTGTTGCTGTTGGGTGAGGTGAAGCAGTGGCGATGCACGTGTGACTGAAAACAGCGACGCTCGGAAAACAGGAGAAAGCGCGGAGTAGCAACGAGGGTGATGCCGATGCAGCAGTCTGCGGATGCTACCAGGATACCCTTTAGTGTAGTGTGTGTGCGCGCTTGACTGTCGTTGCACGGACACCGCTTCGCGTCCTCGGGCTCGCGATCGTGGTGTCGGAGGAACCATGCGTCACTCCCTCTCCTACATCTGGCCTCGTTATGTCTTTCTGCTCGTGTCGGTGCGTTGTGTTCTTTTTTCCTCTCTCGTGGGTGAGGGGGGGGGAGTGAGGGGGTTGCGTGGAGTCAGTTAAGGATAACCGTTCTTACCGTGGCAACACAATGAGGATGACCCCAATATATATATAAGGCGGTGACGGTGGTGCTGAAGTGCATGTCCACAAAGAGCAAAAAAGCAGACCAGTGAACGCGAAGGACGCAAGACGCGCGCACACAAACGATGGAGAATGTTTGAATGCTGCAAAATAATAATAGTAAACGGAGAAACGGTAGAGAAGTAGGGGAGGGAGGGGAGGGAGATGAGGAGCAGGTAGAGGGGGATTGGGTTCAGGTCGTGCGGATTGGAGGGGGGTCCAAAGGTAATGAACGCGTTTCTAGGTGACCGTTTGGATAGACATCGGATGTACAGGAATTGTGGAAGAAGCCCGTTGATGTGTGACCGGTGTATGTACGGTTTGCCAGACCCCCTCTCTTGTCTTGTCCACCTATCTGCAGATATAATCATCGCTGCGTTGAATCGCACCCCTCCTTAATCCTTTCGCCACTTCACTTCGTGTACACCAGCATAAGTGGTACTTGTGAGAACGCATCTCATGGCACTGCCGACGCTGCGCCTACACCCCTCCCCCTAACCCTCCAGCAGCGGCATCCTATTCTTCAAATGCATCTCTTCACGCCCACCACCGCCCCCTTTCATCTTTCCCTGTGTGTGTGTCTTCTGTTCTTGTTCCAGTTCTCGTTGCCAAGTTACATGCCGTTCCCTATCGATGTTTTGCTCATCTTCGTCTCCTCTTGTGTTTCCCCTGTCGCATCTGACTGCGCCGTCTTCAGGGACGCTCACGACGGGGGCTTTAACAGGAAGGTAGATGTCTAAAGAAACATTCCTCAGCAGCTGACTCTCTCTCTCTCTTCGTCACGGACGCCTCAGCGACGATGTTGTCGGCGTGCTCTCCACTAACAGCATGCCTTGCCTACACACCCGGCGAGGAGGGGAGCTAAGAGGAAGGAAAATGGAGTGGAAGGCATTCGACCTCTTTTTTCTCTGTGGAGGACTTGCATCCGGCCGCGTTCACGCGCGGTATGCGTCGATAAGTAAACCAAGCCACAGCTACGCACGCCGCCCGCATAAGAACTGTCAAGCTCTGTGAGCGCTGAGAAGGTCTGGAAGGCGTGCGTGTGTGGAGGGGGGACGGGGATCTCAGTATGAGCATGAGTGGCCTAGAAGAGAAAACGAGCTGAGCGGTTGGAGCCACTTGCGCAAGTGCCCTCCGCCAAAACGGTCGCTCGCTGTCTTTTGCTGCTAAATATGTGCGTCTCTGACGCCTTCCCTCATTCCTGATCCTGCCTGCCTCCCAGCGTCTCTTCCTCTCTGCTCCCGTCGGCATCAGCCTTGGCTTGGCCTTTGGCCGTTATGACGCGGTATGGTGCGCCTTTTTTTTTCGGCGTTGTTCCCCTGTTATGCTCTCTTTCACCAACTCCTCTGTTGATGCTGCTCATCTCTCCCCAACCACCCTCTTCTCTCTCCGTCCTCGTCCTCTACACACGCCGCAAACATACGCGCGCACACTCGCACGCACGCTCGCGTTTGCTCGTTGCCGTTGCCGTTATCGCTGCTGTCGGTGTGGGCGCCCCCCTTCCCCCTACGTGCCCGATATAATTTCTTCTGTTCTCCCCACGCTGGAGGGTGTCGTCAGCTTGGCGTGTGTGCACGTGTGTGAGCAGTAGCAGCAATGAATTTGGGCGTCAAGCAAGAGTCGTTCCGCATAGAGACGATGATGAGCTCCTTGCGGGAGGAGTGCTTTAATTTGTGCTGCAAGGACCTGTACAAGGATGCAGAGCTCACCAAGGACGAGGTGCACTGCATTGATCGCTGTTCGTGGCGGTACCTGCACACCAACAAGATCATCTCCAACTCGCTGGATCGCAAGACTCAAGGCGGGGGCAAGAAACTGATGTAACTGCGTGGGCGTGGAGCTCCATCGTGGGCACTGGTTTTGTCTTGCTGTTCCGCCGCTGGCAATGAACGCCGTCTTGCAAAGGTGCACCACGGAGCACGATGATCGGAAGAGTGCAAACCGTCCTGCCGACTCGCACGTACGACGCTGCCGCCGCCTCCTTTCCGGCTTTGTGTCTCTCCTCAGGGGCAAATGGAAAGTTAGGGCAGGGGAGGGGGTATGTGGCGCTGTTATCTGGCTTTGCTGTTTTGGTCGCCTCTGCTCCGCCGGTGCCCCCCCTCGCCCCCACGCACAGCCTCTCTCCGAACACTTGCTCTGTCCTTGTGTTGTTGGCCGGCATCGCACCGGGTCCTCGGCGCACGCGTGCCTCTGTCTGTGCCGTCGTTGTTCGGTGCCCGCCTTTTCGTCCTCTCCCTTTTCCTCACTCTCCCGCCTCACTACCACCGCAACCACTACACTACTCTCCCCCCCCCCCATCCGTCGTTTTCGCCTCCGTCTCGTCCCTCGTTTCTGCTCCCGCTCTCCTCACCCTAGCTTTCCGTCGGTATCCGATGATGAAGACGGAGGTGGGCGAGAGGAGACACGCGCTAAGGTGGTGGTGGGGTCGTGGATGGGCGTCATCACACGCGCGCTGGATAAATAAAAAACGAAGAGCAGCACAGAAACTCCGAGCAACACGATAGGCTCTCCAACAACTGGATGTGTCCTCGGCATACTCCTTCTCTTTTGCGGACCCCAGCTCCCTGCACACAAACACTCCGCTGAGCGATGCGCCCCCGCATGGATGTGTCCGTGCTCTCCCTGAGTACATGGTGGAGCACCAGGCGCGAGAGGAACCGATGCACGAGACCGGAATGCCGACTTGGCAGCCGCTCCAACGCTGACACTGCCGCTATGTGTGTGCGTTTGTCAGTCTGATATCTCTCTGTCAGGGCAGAGGTTGAGCACAGCACAGCAATGTGCTCCCATGCTCGGTGCTCTAGCGTGTTTTTGATGCCACTCGCACTCCCCAGCGCCGTCAACCGCCACCCCCCCTTTACATCCCGTCTCTCCTTGGCATCGAACGCGCCCCATGAATCTCGCAACCGCTCCCTCTCTCAGCACTTCCCCCTCCCCCTCTCTCTAAGCCCCCCCCCCCACTCATGCACACGCGCACAACCAGCAACGATCGGACGATCAGAAGAAGAAAGCACATCGGAAGCTCATCGTGTCTACGCCACGGGCTCATTCTCGTTCAGGAAGGGAAGACTTGTTCCGTTTTTTGAGCCCTTGTTTTGTTGTTGTGTGTGTGTGTTTGCGGTTGTCGCTTGTGTCGCCTTCAGCCCTTTCCCTTTCGTTCACTCTCAGTCCTTCATCACTGGAAGTCTGACGGCGTGGAAGGGGGAGCGGTAGAGGAAGCACGCCACCCAACGAACAACACTACACAGAAGACCAGTCGAGACGAGAACCGCACGAACATGTCGGGTGCACTGCGCAAGCTGTTCGTCCTCGCCTTTGTGGCGCTGCTTATCGCGAGCATCGTCGTGGCGGAGGTGGTGCCAGCGGAAGACAGCAACGCGATTTACGTCAGTGGCGAGGAGGCGGATGACATGTATGCGGAGTCGGAGGCCGGTGCGGACCGTGCGCCTTACGTGAGCCGCGTCTTGTTCCTTAACGCGTCGTCGCAATCCTTCCCTTCCTTCCATGCAGGATCGAAGGCAAATGTAGTGATTGCCTTTCAAAACAACGGCAACGAAGCCTCACAGGTGGTGTTCCTCGTGGTTGGCCTCCTGCAGCCTCCGCAGCAGTACCACACGACTATTCAGAACTTTTCCGTGGTCCGCCAGGCGCGCGAGGTAAAGAAGTCGGAGACGGTCAGCATACAGTACACCTTCACCCCGGACGTCCACCTCGAAAGCGGCGAATTCAACATGGTGCTCGGCCTCTATGTACAGGATTCGGCAACGAACCAGACGTACTTCATCACGGCCTTCAACTCTACGGTTATGCTTGAGGACCCCCTCGGCACGGACCCTCGCACGGTCCTCACGTACTTCACCTTGCTCGCCATCTGTGGCGGCATCGCGTACGTGGTGGGTGACAAGTTAGGCGTAGTGAAGATGATCAAGGCGATGAAGCACTCGAAGGGTAACAGCAACGGTAGCGGCAGCGGCGCGAAGCACCTGGAGATGGGCACTGGAAGCACCGGCTACGATCCGGCATACATCAACGCTGACCACCAGCGCTACCGTGATGAGGTGCTTCATAAGAAGTTGTCCACTTCACGCTCTCGTCGTGCGTCTGCGTCGCCAAAGAAGAAGAAATGAGCGGCTCGCCTGCACGGCGGCCCCTTCACGTGTGTGCGAAGATGTGCGTAGAGGTGTATGATTTCTGTAATTGGTGTGTAGGGCACCTAGCTGTTCTCGTGTGTGCGTGTGTGTCCTCCCAGACAAGTGCCCTCTCTCTTTCTCTGTGTGTCGGGTATCTGTCGGGATGGATGGAGCGCTCTCCGTCGCTCTGCCCTCGTGGCACTCCTTCTCTTTCCTTCCTCTTTGGTTGCCCTTCGGTTTGTTTATCTTAGCTGCCTCTCTATGGGTGCTGGCGGGGCGGGTGATCGACGCCATAATCGCTGCTGGTGCTGGTCTCATGGATTCGTGCGGTTTCGCGCACGATTCTGGGCGTTATGAGAATGGGTGCGCCCTCTTCTCTCGCGCTTCGCGGCGTTCTGCCCTCTCCCGCTCTGTCTCCTCCATTGAAACACCGAAGATCGCGACGGCAGGCAGAGCAACACGCATCGCGCAGCGCTAGGTGGGAAGTCAGGAAAGAAAGGCGGTCCATGGCGTGATGCGGCACGCGCGTGCTGTGCAGGCGCTGCCTCGTGTATTGGTCTCCGTGCGTCTTTTTCCGTCATTGCTACTACTTCGTCAGTCTACTTGTTCTCCACTGCAGTGCCGACAAAGGGGGAGGCGGAGGGCGGAGGGGATAGAGCGGGGGGGGGGGCGGGGGCGTTCTTGAGACATAAACCGCTCGCCCGCCTTTTTTCGTTCGCTGTCGCTTTCTCTGCGCAAGCTCAAGCTCATGCTCTCGCGCGCGCGTATGCGGGCAGGCAGAGGAAGCAAGGGTGGGGGCACTCAGACACACACAAGCACACGCATATGTGCAGAATAGCTTCGGAGCTGGCCGGCGAGAGATGCGTGTCTGTGCGCGGAGTGGGAGGAGGACAACCGTGTAGCACATCGAAGTGCGAAGGAGTTTTGACTGGGCTTCTATTGACTCCTGCGCACTCCTCGGGTGCCGGTTTCCCGACCCGCTCCGCAGGCCTCCCGACGGCCCTTCCTGCCCCACCTCCAATTCCGCTTCCTCGCCGGCTCTGTGCGTGTGCGGCGGTGGGCGTAGTGTGGGGAGGGACAGGGGGGCCGCTCAAAGCACGGCCGCATCTGTTTTTCGTACGGGTATGCGTTTGGGTATTGGTGACTGCCTCACCCTGTGTGGATGTCGACGGCATTTTGCTCTCGTTGGTTGGCTTACTGGCTCACTTCTCTGTATATGTGCGTGTGTAGCTGTCACTCCCGTGCTTTGGTGAGGCCACACGCATCCGGAAGCGGGACGCGAACACGAGTGGCCACCAGCAGCGCAGTCATGCATCCTGCCACAAAAAGGGAGGCGGAGAGAGAGGCAGGCGCCAGCAATGCCGGATGCATGCTTGAAAACAACTCTAGAGGCTTCTCTGTTCATTGTAGTGCGGCGTTCTCACCGTTGTGTGTCTGTGCGTGGTTGAGTTTTTAACGTATCAACGGACCAAGGAAAGCGAACAGCGAGCAAGGCGGCACAGAGGCCGGAAGGAGAACATGGCCAGCAGTACAAGCCGAGTCGGCTCTGGAGTGGAGGCGACCAAGACACAGGCAGGCACGCACGCACGCGCACACACACGTAAAGGTGTACCCCGTACCTCAGAGCTTCATGGTGGCCCTGCGAAATCACACTTCGTTTGGTCCTCTCCCCTCGCGAGTGGTAACACTCCGTAAGGGGTTCTGTGCGTGGGAGGTGAAAAGCACGATGCAGCTCTCAACCATTCCCGGCTTCCCACCCTCCGTGACCGCCGATACGGTATCGCGCGCCCATGCAGACACCGTCAGGCGTTCGTCGGGTCGTGGTGGTGGCGAGCGTGTGCGATGTCGTGGGCATTCGGATGGCCCGCAACGGATCGCGCAAGCCACCCGTACATGCCGCCATGACGGAGCAGCACTCATCGCCCATGGTGTGTGCGTATGCGTTTGCGCAGGTGTGCAGCGTTCCGAATCCTCGTACCTGTCTAGCCGTGTACCACGCCTCTCTTTGTTGCACGCGTTTGTTGCTTCCTAATCGTCACCTCTCCTCCTTCTCTCGTACCTTTCCAACTCATCGCTGCCGTCCACACGTGCACACACGCACACGTCGCATGGACGGCGGCGAAAACGAGGACTTCTTTCTTGAACCCCACGCCCTCTCTGCCCCATTGGAGGCCACACCTGAGAGCAGCACGACAGTGGTGATACTCCCGCGCACCACCTCCACTTGAGAGCCCCCATAGCACACGACATTCGGCTCATTAACGTCGCCTGGCCCCTACTCCAGCGCTCGCCCTCGCTTCTCCGCGCAGACGCCACGCATCGCACGACTCGTGCTTTTCAGTTTTGTGTTCACATATACATTTTGGGTTTCCTCCGTTGCATTCGCCATCGATTCGCCGGCGTTCCATTTCTGTCCTGCCGCTGATTGTCGTCGCCTTGGCTTTTCACCTGAGAAACCGGGCGGAACACCATCTCTCTCTGTCTGTCTGTATCCGTCTGACTCTCGTGCCCCGGCCGCCGGCGTGCTTGTGGTTACTGTGGTGTGGTGGCGGAGGGTCGGCGTGCAGGTGTACGCATACGCAGCCGCTATCACTTAGCAACAGCCTTGCTGCCGCGCGCAACGGAGTTGCGCTGTGCGTGGGTTTGTGTTCGTGCTTCCCGGCGGGTGTGGGTCTTCTGTGTGGGCTGAGGTGGGAACCCGGAGCTCCCTCGTAGCGTCTCTCATTCACCATCGCGCACACACGCACGCGCACCGTCCTCCCGCCTTCTCGCCTTCTGCATAGCGTCGCATCGCGGCCCGCTGCCGAGCTCTGGTATGCTGGACTCATGCCCGCCCACAAGCGTATCGTCGAAGTCGAGGGGCTGCAGAACTGCCGCGACCTCGGCGGTTACCATACACGGGATGGCAAGCACGTCGTCAAGTACAAGCACATCTACCGCTCCGACAACGTTGGTGACGTCACGCCTGAGGGCAAGAAGATGCTCTTGGAGAAGCTGTGGCTCAAGTACATCATCGACTTTCGTGGTGCGGAGGAAAAGGCTCGCTCGCCGTACGCGTTCGCGGGTGTCACGTACTTCCCGATCCCGATCGAAACCTGCTTCATTACCGAGCACGTGTTGACGAAGCCGTCGCTGGACGGGCCATCTGCAGAGGCGCTGCTTCGGCGAATCTCAACAACCTTTCTCATCGACTTCAAGGACGTCTACAAGAACTTCTTCGACGTTTTTCTCAGGGAAGCAAAAGGGCAGCCGGTCTTGTTCCACTGCACAGCTGGCAAGGACCGCACCGGCGTGGCCGCCGCGCTCCTCTTGACCGCTCTGGACGTGCCCGCAGAAGCTGTGATGGAGGATTTCATGCTGACGAACCGGTGCTGCGTGCCGCCATCGTGCGAAACGGTGAGAGTGGGCAACTGCATCATCTCGAAGGATGCTGTCAACATACTGTTCCGCGCCCAAGCCTTCTTCCTGGAGCTGTGCTTTGGCGAGGTGTGCAAGAGGTATGGCTCGGTAAACGCGTACATGGAGAAAGAGCTTGGGCTAGGTGTGGAGCAGCTAGAGAAGCTGCGCAGCTACTACGTCCGCCCGACCTCATCGAGCTCATGATGGCAAACCTGCGCGAGCATGACGGAGGTAAGCTCTGCGTGCAACCTTGCACTCTGCACCGGGTACTCTCAGCAAGGAAGAGAGCATCGAAGAATGAGATAGGGGCGAAGGCCACACTCTTTTTTTTTGCCTTTGCCCTCGCGTGCGTCTCCGTCTTCAAGAGGGGAGGAGTAGATGGGGGGTATACCACTGCTGCCCCTCGTGCTGCTCTAACTCGTGCGGTTCCTTTGAGCCGAGCCGGTTACTCGCGCTGCCTTCCTCGCTTGCCTCCAGAAAGAGGCAGGTCCTCCATGGAATGCGTGAGTGCGCGTGTGCGCACATCTGCTCGCTGACCGGTGTTCCTCCCTTTCTGTTTCCTTTATAGTGACCGAGGCATGCGGCTCGCTTGTCTGCGATCCGGTCCCGCTTCGTGTGTTATTGCTTATTCGTATCTCCGTAGCGAAGCTGGCCACCCCAACGTGGTGCCGCGGTCCGTCCAGTGCCCCGCTATGTGGGGAGCCACGCGCCTGCGAAACTGCTTCTTGAGGTCGGCTTCTGCGGCGAAGGTTACGGCATAGAGGCCGTAGAGAGAGACGTGACCAGGGTGGTGGTGGGGGGAGGGTGCTGGGTCACTTTCCGTGTATGCACTAGTCCTCTGCTGCGCGTGGCCACGTGCGGGACGCCATCACCCACTTGCGCGTTCTGCGCACGAACGCCACCTTTGCGGTGCGGTAAGATGTGGAGCGTGTACCGCTCACGGTGCACCTCACCCGCATCCAACGAGGTCGGCGATCGTGTAAAAGCCGCGCTGTGGGTGCGTGGCCACCGCTGCGAGGAGTTCCCCCGAAAGTCTGTGGTGTTGCCCGGGTCTGGAAGAAGAACAACGTCGTCACGGAATTGCCGATGCCAGCGCTGCCAAGGTCTCCTTCGCCGCCTCCCACTCCATGTTTCTCTGCGAGCCGTTTGGACTGCCCGACCCATTCCTGTCCCCGCCCGAGGAGGCATCCGACCCGTCTCTCTCCGCCGTCGGTGCAAACCGTCCAAAGTGCCTCTCTGCCATCGTTTCGAGATTATACGTTGCCTCGGATTCGCGCTCCGACCAGCGAGATAGGCGGGCGGTTGCTGGCGGAAGGAGCGCGTGACGCATCGAAGAGACGCTTCCGCGCGCAGGAAGAAGACCTCGCGCATGGGGCGTCGAACCGTCACGGATGGCGCCTCGCTACCGCAGCGCTCGCAGTGATGACACCTGGGGGAGACAAAAAGAATATACTCGTATCTTCCCCTGCCTTTTTGTTCCGTCGGTTTTTTGAATATGCATACGTACGCATATATGTTTGTATATCGTTGCTACCGTGTACAATGCACGCCTTGTCTTTGCGTCTCTCGCCTATTTCCATATAATATCTACATGTATGCATCTGCAGATATAAATTGCACGCACACCTATATATATATATGAATCGATCTATGTTGCTCTTTCTTCCCCTCCTCCCCTCAGCACTCTCATCGTCCTTTTTTCCTACCCGGGCTCCTCAGCCCCACCCCTTCCCACCTTCCTGCCTTTTTGTGGTGTTGATGTGCCTCATTTTCGTTTTTTTTTGCTTGTTTCTTCGCTTCATTGTTCCTTTTCTGCTGTTTTTCCTCGGTTGTGTGCATCCTCCCCCTCCCCCCCCGCTACCTGGGTTTCGTCACGATGGAAAGGAGGGACAGGGAGCGGGGGCGCAGAGTCTTTCCATGCTGGTGTGCGTGCCTCTCACTCTCTTGCTTCTTCTTCGATCCTGTTCTTCGCGTGTTTGTCTCCGCATGCGTACTGCCACCACGAATGCGCAATCCAAAACCCCCACCAATGCGACGTGGCCGAGACCTCAAGGACCGCATCCGCCGTATCCTCTGCTGCCGCACGATTGCGTTTGGCTCTGCCTGGCCTCACCCATGTGAGTCTTGCCTCGCGGCCCACTTTTCCGCCATCCAACACCCGTCACGTCCTCCTCACGCTCCTCCCCTGCGCTGCCTCGTCCACGTATGCTGACATCCTAAGCAGCGGCAAACGTCATTCATCTCCTTCTTCGTTGCTGCGCCACCAACATCAACTCATCCCTCCTCTGCACGTTGGGTTTGGCGTTTTCGCCGGTCGTGCTCAGAAAGGCCGTTTCACAATTCTGTTGCCTCCCCCTCCCTCCCTCCCTCCCCCCCCACGCCTTTCCTTACCGGTCGCCCCCGCAACGGTATCGAGTCGCACTCACAAGCACCCCACCCCGCCCTCACTACTCCGCCTGAGAAACGTCGAGACCTAAAACTCAGACAAAGACACGCTGCGTGCGGTTGCCTCCTTGTGCCTCCCTGCTCTCTGCTGTGTTTCATCTTTCCGGTTGCGCGCCAGAGAGCATCGGCTGAGCGGCCATGTCAGCTCATTCGACTGAGGAGCACGGTGTTCTGCTGCCCGGTATACAGTCACAGCGTCACGAACAGGGAGCACAGCAGCAGACCGAACCCGATGCATCAAGCGTTCCGACAGAGATGCGCTTCGGCCAAGCTGCCTCGCTATCACCGGCGGCAAAACGCTACCGCCTTGAGAAGCAGGCACGGAAGGAAGTCACCGCGGATGCTACGAGCGTGATCGATCTCAATGAGGACGCAGACGTTGAAAGTGCCGCTCGTGTCTCGGCGACGGTTGCACTCCAAGACGACCTCGCCAGCCCCGCGGACGCGCTTCTCGGGGGGGCTGACGGCAGCGTTGATGTATCCGGCAGCACCTTTTGTGTTGAGGCTGATGTGACAGGCGTGAGTGACGAGACGCTTACGGGGTTTGACCGCGCCATTGGCCCCGCGTGTGCAGAGAAGGGCGCAGCCACGCCATCAGTGCACGAGCAGGAGACGTTGAGCCACAAGCAGCCCCCGCAAGCGATGCCTTACACAGAGTGCGAAGATACGCCGGCGCAGCCTTTGCCAATGGAGGACGGCAATGCAGCAGCCCCTCCGGTTTGCCTGAGCATAGATGAGGAGGGGGCCGTCGCATCGCCGCCGTCTGCGCTCGCAGTAACGCCCGCGCACTTATCACAGGCTGATAAGAAGACTGCGAGCGGCGTCACTGCGCTCAACTCCGGCACCCTTGGCGGCAACAGTGCTCCCCGCTGCCACGCTGAGGGAGAGGTGAGCAGCGCCACCGAGACCGAGCCCACCACGGATAACGTGGCGACAACTGAAATTCCTTCGCCGATCCCAGAGGACGGTGAGAACGGCTGTCTACCACCCTCACGTCTTTCGGAGGCGGCTACACCACCGCCGTCAGTGGCCGCTGTCGACGAGCGCCCCAAGGCGGCAGGCAAGCATCTCACGTTTGCCGACGACGCGGCGCCACAGCCGTCCATGGCGCGATCCTCGCCGCCATGAGCAGATCGCGTCTACTCACGCCCTCCTCTCATCTTGTTGGTTTGATGTCTTATTTCTTTTTTTTTGTTTGCTTCCCAACTCCCTCTTGCGCTTCCTCGGAGAGCTGCGGTGTACGCATAGCCACGCACACACAGAGCTAGACAGCTCACACGGAAATAGAGACGCAAGCCGGCGCACAAACGTTCAGGCACCGCGCGAGGGAACTGAGGCGATGGCGTATGCGCTTGTGTGGTTGTCGGTTGGTGCGCGTGCGGCGTCCTCTGCGCCGCCCAGGATAGTCCAGCTCAGATTCTTCCGTTTCTTTTTTTTTTCCTTTTTGTCGAATGGCGTGGGTGTCTTCTTTCGCTCACTCTTCCTCTGCTCTGAAGTATGTGCGCACAGTGCGTAGATGCATACCCACCTGTACCGTCGTGTGTGCAGAGGGGAGGGAGGGAGTTGGGGGAGGGGCGTGTGTTCCCCGGTTCTTGTGTCGCTCTGGCGCCGTTTTAGGTTTGTACGACACAGAACAGCGTTCGGATCTCCCTCTCCTCACCGTTCCCCGATGAAAAAAGGGAGGAACGCTCAACAGATGCGCGCACGCACGCAAAACAGATGGAAAGAAAGATGCATGACACTGGCGTGATGGTTCGCTTTTCTGTTCACAGAAGCGGAACACGTTGGGTTTATCGTGTATTTCTTCGAATCCCCCCCCTTCCCTCTACCACTCCCCTTTCCATCTCTTCTACACAGAAACTCAACTTTTCGAAGAATCTCAGCTCCTCAGATCCGTTAAAGCGAAAAGAAAGTGTGCCACTACGAGGCAGCCGTGCTGTTTGGAAAGGAGGAGGGGACACATGAGCTTGTATCCGTCCTGTGTGTCGGTGTGACGGTCGGCCGACATGGGTGAGCGGGCGAGCGCTTGATCCTCGTCTCTCTCTCTCGCACGCCTAACGTCCCCTTCCTGGTCACTCCAGTCCCGCTTCTCGTGCTGTGGGAGTAGAGCCATGCATTCCGGTCTCCTGTGCGCCACTCGGCGAGGCTCGCCATGGCGTTCGGCAAGCATCTTCTTGTATATAGAAAACTTGACGACTTCCGTGCTTCATAGCATGAGCTGTGCACTGCGGCCATCTCTGCCTCTCTCCCCATGCACGCTATTACTGCCACTGCTGCCCCTCTACTTCACCTGCACACCCCACCGCGTTTCCCACATGTACCACCTAAACACCTACATACACGTACGCGCAGATAAGCCCTCCGCTCCCTTTTCTCCCTTTTCGTTCTTTTTTTTTTCACGCTTCGCGGTTTCGTTTTCGCTTAGGAAAGAAATCTGCCGTTCCCCCCCCATCTCATCTTCCTCTCGTTCGCACAGTCGCAAACGTATACACGCATAGGCGCGCCCGACCACTTCGTCCACCGGCTCCGTGGCGGTTCTTTTTTTTTTGTCGCGGTTCCCTCTTCCCCCCTTTCCTCTGTTTCCTCACATTCACGTACGCGCACGTGACCAAACCATGTCCCACAACCCCGACTACACCGTGATGCAGGACGGCGGCCGTCAGCGTTACAAGGAGGAGACTCAGTCGTCGACCCCAGCGAGCGGCGATAACCGCGCCGCTGCCGAGATCGATGCGACCATCTGCAAGGAAGAGAAGGAAATGCATGAAACCTTTGACCAGGTGCATGAACTCGTGACAGAATGCAACGCAGAGGTGGAGGTGCCCAAGCAGCAGCCGATGTTTCTCGTGCGCCTGATGCGCCGCGTAATCCCGCCGGGCGGTTTCGCTAGCGGCGTCTTCAACCTCGCTGGCAGCAGTCTCGGCGCTGGTATTCTTGGCTTACCCTACGCCTTCGACACGTCCGGCATCGTCATGGGCACAATCTACCTTATTGTGATTTATCTGCTGACGGTGTACTCGGTGCGCCTCCTCGCTATAGTCTACGGCAAGACGGGCATTAGGAGCTACGAGCTGACAGCGCGCATTCTCTTTGGGCGCGGCGGAGACATCTTCACGGCGGTGATCATGTTCATCAAATGCATGGGCGCGTGCATCGCCTACGTAATCTGCATCAACGACCTGTGGCACGCCTTTCTCAATGACGATCGCGTTCAGGGCTACTACCGGAGTGTGAGCTTCCAACGCGTGCTCACTTCAGTCACGTTTCTGCTGCTGATGCTGCCTCTCTCGCTGCCGCGGCAGATCAACTCGCTCCGCTACGTCTCTCTCTTCGGCGTTGTCTTCGTTTTGTACTTTGTCGTCTGCGTCGTCATCCACTCCGCCACCCACGGCCTGAAGGAGGGCATCACCAGCAAGGGCCTGCGCTTGTTCAACACGGGCAATCGAGCCATTCAAGGACTCGGCCAGTTCGTCTTCGCATTTCTGTGCCAGTCGAACGCGTACCAGGTGTTCAACGAAACCCCCAAGCCCAGCGTTCGCTTCTTCGAGTTGCAGGTTCTTGTCAGCATGCTCATCTGCACCGTCTTTTACTGGGTGACCGGCTTCTTCGGCTACTGCGACTTTGGCGACAAGGTCGGGTCCTCGCTGCTGCGCATGTACCGTCCGTTGACGGACTACTACTTTGCCGTCGCCTACGTTGGCCTTGTTGTGAAGCTCTGCGTTGCCTTCGCGCTGCACATTCTGCCCTCCCGCGACTCAGTTCACCACCTCATCGGCTGGGATTTGCACACCGTTGCCTGGTGGAAGAACGCCGTTCTGTGCACCTTCCTCAGCCTCGTCTCGCTGCTGTGTGGCCTATTCATCCCGAATGTAAACACCGTGTTTGGCCTGCTCGGCTCTTTCACCGGCGGCTTCATCGCCTTCGTCTTTCCGGCGCTCTTCTTTATCTACAGCGGCGGCTACGAGCTGAAAAAGGTCGGCTACTACAACTACTTTGGTGCCATCGTCCTCCTCATCTGCGGCGTCACGATCATTTGCTTCGGCACCACCGCCACGATCTACGGCGTGGTGTAGTAGACGAAGCAGAGAAGCGGCCGCCTCTCCTCCCGCCTCCTCTTTGCCCATTAGCGTGCAAGAAGAGGCAAAGCGGCACAAGACGCGCGCTGAAAAGCGTCTCCCTCCCCTCCCTCCCCTCCCTCTCCCCCCCCCACACACACACATACACGCACCCAAGAGCAGGGAGAGACTCTACGAGGAGAGGCAGGAGAGGCGCGCTGGTGGGTGCCTGCATCTGTGCTGTGTTTTCTTTGTTTCCCCCCTCCCCTCTCGCTAATATGCAGGAGAGCGGCGCACACGTTTGCACGCTACGGGTGAAGTGGGAAGCGGCGGTGAACGGTTGATTCGGGCTTTCGTGCGTGTGTGTGCGTGCTTCTGTACGTATGTTCTTGCTTGGGTGCAGATAGTGGCGGCGATGATGGGCTGCAGGGTGGTTCACACAAGGGGGGAGGCGAAGAGGGGGTGCACGCGTACACAGAAGACACGAGGGCTCTTCACCTTTTGTTATTGTTCTTCATCGTCGCCGGCCCGCTCTCTGACTGTTTCCCCACGCACTCCCACCCCTTCACCATACCTTCTTCTTCACAGACAAGTGCGCAAGGCCGAAGAGGCAGCCGTCAGCACCCCCCCTCCTCCCAAGCGCACCCTGTATGTGCATGCATCGACATGTACGCAGAACACGAGCAGACGCAACATGGTAGAGAGCGCAAACGAGAGGAAAGAAAGCGAAAAAGAAACGAACCCCCTTCCCCCTCCCCCAATAAACAGAAAGATGATAACAAGGGCATCGCTTCATGTAACCCAACCAAAACTGCGAACAAACCAAACGGAAAAGGGGAAACAACAACAACGAAAAAAAAAAACGATATAGCTCTACAGGAGAGCCCGGTGCACTGATAAAAGGTAGATTAAGGATTACCCCTACCCACATTCCCTAACCTCACTCCTTCCCTGCTTCCCATGATCTGGGCCGCCCTGCGCGTGTGCCTCTGCCTGTGCCCGTCAGTTTCCTTTGGCAATTTGCTAGTGCCTGAGCGGCATGCATGTGAGCGCTATGCTTGTGGGGCGCCGACGAAGGACTCGCAGAGAAAAGACAACTCTCCTCGTCGGGAAGCGCATACTGTCGGCGACACGTTCGTGACAACACACTACATCGATGCGTAGAAGGAGAGCGGTGTAGATCACGACGGAGAGGGAAACGAAGAGAATGATTTTCTCCGCCCCCACCCCACCCTCCTCCCTTTTCTCCGTTGGATTGCTTGTGTGTGTGCGCGCCGTTCGTTATGCTAACTTTTATACCGGAAATAAGCACGTGTTTTCTTCGTTATACAACCGAAACAAGAACGACGTAAGAGAGTTGTCGGAGAGACGCCAAGGTGCGCGAGGAGGCACTGACATAGATAAGGTGTATGTAGAGCTGCATGTTTTTCGTTTATGGCTCAGCTTGCGTATGTCGCGCTCTCTCCTTTTCTTTTTCCCCTTCTGTTTTTCCTCCTACCAGCACGTCCTCGTAGCTGTGAATCGTGTTTTTTTTTTGCTGTGCTGTTGTTGTCTGCGCTCCGCTGTTGAGGTCCGTGGAGCGTGCGAGCGGGGAGCGGGTGAGCCACAGACACGTGAACCGGCTGTTCAGAGGAACGCCCACGCGTATCGGTGATACCTGTTTGGCAGCCATGGTGAAGGCGTTCACAGTGAACGAATGAACAGCGGAAATTTGTGAGCGTACACGTCAGCCTCCTTCTTGTCGTCTTTGCGTCTTTCTCACAACCAATACTTCGCTGCTTGCGGCCTGCCGGCTCTTCAGGTAGGAAAGGACACGTTTTTTCATTTTTTTTCTTCTTGCTTGCTTCTGTATCTCTGCGCGTGTGTGTGTGTGTGTGTCTGTTTCTTATTTTTTTAGTGCTCTTTCGTTTTCCTTCGGTCCTTCGTTGTTGGCTGGGGTACCTCGTTGTTGTTGGAGTAGGGGTGGGCACGTGCGTGTGTTTGTGCCTCTCTGTGTGCGAATATATATATATATAGCTGCGGTTGTGTATGCTCATGTGCGTGTGTGTGTGTGTGTGTGCCAGGATGGCTCCTCGAGGTGAGCCAAAACACACACAGCTCTGCACCTTCACCACCCACTCTCCTCCTTCTTTTTTTTTATTGTCTGTTGCTCAGCATTTCTCTTTCCTTGAGATCGACTCCCTCCAAGTGAATCCTTCCCTTATTTCGTGTGTGTGTGTGTCGGTGTGTGCATCAGCTCATCCCCCCTTCACTTCTTTGTTTTTCGAAATAGGGAGCGAGAAGGAAAGCGGGCACGAGGGAGCGGAGGTGTGCAAAAAAAGGGGGTGAATGGCATGATGTGCAGCGAAGGGCGGGTGTGGGCGGGTGCTAGCTGGAAAGGGTCAGAGAACTCCTCGTACTGGTATGATGGCGTCTGGGCACCTGCTCTGTTGAGGGGCTCCTTGTTGAAGCGCTTGATGGAGCCCGCGACGCGTGACGCACCCACATGCCAGGTCTCTCCTACCCCTCCCCACGCATAGAGACGGATACACGCGCCCTGTCCTTCCGCCCTACTTTGATCTCCCCCCACTCTCCCCCACCTTCTCCCCTGTTTTCTTCTGTTTGGTTGACGTACCCCGTCACTGTGAGTACTCACGTTGTTCTGTTTTCCTTATTTATTGTCTCCGCTGGTGAGGGCATAACATCAAAACGAAACTCACCCACCCACTCAGCCCCTAATCGCACTTCCTTGTCCTCTACTGTTGTTTTCTTTTTACCTCCTCTTGGGTATTTAGGTGTGTATGCGTATTTGGTGAGCAGCGCTGCGCTGAGCTTTCTAGAACGGTATCCGCCCATCACAGAGATGCACATGCGCACACACACGCAACACGACGGACTTTATTTTTCTGTCTGTTCGTTTTCCCGGTGTTGTTTACGTTCGATGGTGCAGACGTCACCGGGGTATGCCAGCGACTCTCTCCTTGTCGTTTCGTCCGTCCGTGCGCATCGTTTTGTTCCGCCCTCTGTCAACCTCTCTGCCCCCACCCCCTTCGCGAATGAGTGCGGCACACACGCACACAGAGACACATAAACGCAGACAGACACGCACACTGGTGCGCACCGGGTTCGGTTTCTTTTCTTTTTGTGTGTGTGTTGTTGTATGTTCGACTGGATCTGCTCCCAGTGCAAGTATATGCACGAATACGAACGCCGACAGCTGCACACGCTTGACGCGGCGTCTTAAGAGCAGCAGCACTTCTCTCTGTAACCCTGGTTTCCGCTCATGTTTTTCTGTCGTATGCTCTGTTTTGCACACACACACACACACACACATGTGCGCGCAGGGACACACTGTTAATTGGAAAGGCTACTTAACCGAACTCCTTTCCGTCCACCCACCACGACCACTCCTGATGTCGTCTTTTTATTCCGACTTTTCGGTGATATGAGGGGGCGGCGAGAAAAGGAGAGAGCTCATGACGCGGTGAGCAGAGTTGTGAGCAAGAGGGGTAGAAGGCGAGGATGATCTGTGCGTGGTGTGTCTGTGTTTCCATGCTTAAAGCTCTCGAAATATCTTCCTAGTCCGCTCCCCCTCCCCATCACTCCTTCCCCACACATATCTTTTCTTGCCTTCCCGGCCATGTAGTGACGGCGTTGTACTCGACACGCATGAGGAGCCTTAGACGTACTTTTCGTATGCGAAACGCCAAAAAAGGAAGGACATGGGAAAATAAGGCACAACTTAAACGGAAAAGGGGAGACGGAGCGGTACATACACGACAGCAACACTAAAATTTTCACGAATGTTTTTTTTTTATTGCTTGCTTTTGTTTCGCTTTACGTAGCCATCATCACAAGGAAACACTTCAGGGCGTGGCATCTCCGGGTCCAGTGCCTCCAGTTTATCTGGGGGAGCCAAGCAGCACCCCTACTCCATCGCCCCTGCCAATGCCGAACCACCTCTGGCGGTGGCAGGGTCGGAGACCCTACGGCGTAGGCAGTGGTCAGAGCGAGGCATCGCTTCGGATGTCGGTGGTCAGGCCCTGGATGGCATTGCCTCTAAGCGACATGCAGCAGTGGACACATTTGCACCATCCATATGATGGGGCAGCGTATCAGCGTGACTCAAGCATCTCCCGTCCCCCCCCCCGGCCCTCACACTGCCTACTGATGTGGGCAGCCTGAGAGCCACTCCGAGGTGAATGCGCGAGGTGTCGACCGGCATGATGGGCGCCGCTGTGAGGCGGGCTTCGATTCGGGTGGAGGTGAGTAGAACTTGAGGCACGATGCCATGCTCAACTGACTGAGTCAGCGCATTGCTGTAACGCGCGTGCCCACGGCCGCTTGGCACCAGCTAAGGGGGCCTGTGGCACGCCAGGGGTAGTGTGGAGTTCAGCCCATGACGTATGGGCAGAGAATGGGCGTGTTGAAAAAAAAACAGAATCGCTTTGCGTTCGCGCCTGTGCCGCGTTGTCTCTACTCACGGATGAACCTCAACTTCTTTTTTTTTTCCGCGTGTCCGTTTCTGTTGCCATCTCTACTGCGTAAAAAATTTGTTAGTGTCGGTGTGTGTGTGTGTGCGTGTGCGTAGGTTGGTGGGCTGCAAGGCACGGGACAGCGTTTCTTGTCTGGATTCACTGCGTCGTGCAGCAGGGCAGTTTAATCGGGTTTTGCCTTTGTAGATTCTCCTCCCTCCCTCCCCCCTCACCCACATTAAGCCCGCCGGTCTCAGGCTCACCGTCAGGGGTGAAGGCTGAATCGAGCACATAACGACACGCACGCGTGCCTCTCATCAACTTCTTTTTTTGTGCATCAGTGCGCTCTTCTTACTTTTGTCGTCGCCAGTTTCACGGCCCGCTCCGACCGCACGCTCACCTGCGTTTCCTTTTTTCTCTCCGATTCTGTGTGCATGCTTTTGTGCGCCAACGCCTGCTAACCATGACTGTGCGAAGTGGTCCCCCTCCTCCCTTGCTCCCTCCTCTTCCCATCTTTACTTCGCGTGAGTCACGTCACTGTGCTGCTCGGTTACTCCCTTTTCCTGCCTCTCGTACTCTTTGTGCCGATACGAAAGCATGAGGCGTGCCTTCATGTTGCTGTACGCGGTACTCGCATCTTCTCATTTAGTGTTGGCACGGCGGCTGTCCTTTGCTCGCGCTTGTGTGTGTGTGTGTGTGTGTGGCCCAAGTATGTCTCACGCCCCTGTTTGTCTGTCTGCGGCCTTGTGTCTGCCTCCTGGGTGGTGGGCCTCATTTTTCGCTGTCCTACACATGCACTGATGTATTTCGTTCTTTTTTTTCGTTCGCTTTCTTTCTCCACCTCGACAGCTCTTATTGAACGAGCTAAGAAGCTGCATAACCCTCCCTCCCCCTCCACCCACCCACCTCACACCCACTCTCCCTTCCTTGGTACGCGCGCATACATAATCGTCCATACATGCGTATGTGAGCATCAAGGAATCATTCACGAAGCGAACAACATATTGCCCGTGGTTTGATGCGGACGCGAAAAGCAAATGATGATGTCCTCCCGTGCGGCAGGCGTTGATGCTATGCAGTGGACGTGTACTTGGCGACCGAATTTGTCTTCATGTTTGGGTGTCGTCTTTTTCGTTTCCCCCGTGCCCTTTGAACGGCCCCTCGCCGCCCATATATAAACAGAACTGTATATGCTGTTTTGGCTTGCTGTTGTCGAAGCGTATAGACGTTCTGCCGCCTTCTCCACCGGTACCACTCACCGTCTTCTCGTCTACTTGCTCTCCCGCCGCATGTCTGCCGCAGAGGGCTAACGAGTAGCACGAGAAGCAGAAGAAGGGGGAATGGAATGAGAATGCGGAAGAGTATGCAAAGGGAAAGCCGTGGCACAACCTCATCTTCTCTGTTCTTGCCCTCTCCACCCTCCTCTGTCACTGTATGCACGAGCACATGCTCCTGTGTGCTTGGCATGCCTTTGCGTGAAGATCTATATATCTATATCATATATATGTATATGTATATACGGTTGTCCTCTTGATGGTATAATGGCACGTCAAAGGAGGAGGGGGAGGGGGGGGGGAATGCCTGCATGTCGTGGAATTCGAGACGAGGCAGAAACTACGACAAAAAAAAAACAGAAGGAAAATAGGAAGTGATGTCTTCTTTCTCCTCTTCGCGCTCCTTCTCTCTCTGTATCCTCGCCAACATAGCACGCGTCTTGAAAAACTCAGCATACCAACGAAAGAAGGCAGAGGCGCGCTCTAGCCTCTCCCTCCCTCCCTCTCCGTCTCTCTCCGACTTTTTTGGTTACCGTGGGCCACACACCTTCTCTGCACGCGCGCGTCGAAGGAAACGGAGCGCCCAACTAGAGTGAGCGGTGGTCGGCGATGAGGTGGGGTGGGGTGGGTGGGTGAGGGACTCGGCAGAGAGATTCCAAGAAGAAGAAAACGGCTCTCCTCAGGCTCGCGTGCATTTGACCCTTGAGTTGTCTTCTACACGAGCATCGGTGACACTGCTGGCGCCCTCGTGGTAAAGGATCGATATATATATATATATATTCGTTTGTTTGTGCGGGCGCTTCTTGATGTTGTGAAGAGCCTTTGGTGACCTTCATCTCCGTCATCATCTTTCCCTCTTTCCCCTCCTACTTTGCCCGTCCTCACGCCCACACAGACCCGCCCCGGCTCTCTTCATTTCAAGAATACGTGCATGTGGAAGTCGCCGTCCGATCACACTCGTAGGAAGGCGCACCCATCAGATGTAAGAGAATACAACCCTTCTTCTGGAGCCGCAGCCACAACCACGACAGCAAGCCAGGAAGAAAGAAAAAACGGAGGTGAGCAGAAACGTGCGGCACCCGAACGGCACTTTGAGAACCTTCACCTTGGATATTTTCTATCCTCGTCTGGCTGAGAAGGTGCCAAGCTTGACCGCCCCAGAGTGAAGGTGGCTGGCTGCTCGTGCAGCACAGACGTACATCGGCGTCGGCGCAGCGTGCGTGAGCAGGGGCTGAAAGGGTGAGGGGTGAGGGGACAATGAAGGACCGAGCGAAACGCCCCTTGACAGCCGAGCTCGTCCCGTGGAGGCTGCTGTGCTCGGCGGACACTCACGTGCATGCATTCCTACTGCTCATCGCTGCCACTATTTTCAGCAACGGAGTGCGCTTAGGTATGGCGTTTGATGACGATTCAGCGGTCGTCAACAACCCCGACGCCTACGTGGGCAAGACGTCACTCGGCTCCATCTTCTTCAACGACTTCTGGGGCAAGCCGATCGACAGCTTCGAGTCGAACGGGTCTTACCGTCCCATCACCGTGCTCACCTTTCGCATCCAGCATTGGTTGATGGGCTACCGCCACAGCCCCGCCTTCCTCCACGGCTTCAACTACGCAATCGCGTATCTCAACGTGTGCCTCGTGTTTTACCTCGCACGCTTGTACGTCTACATGGTGGTGCCCAGCGCAGTGCTCGCCGTCGAGAATGCCAAGGCGCATTCCCTCACGGCTTTGCTGACCTCTCCCATGTATGCGGTGCCCTTGATGGCGGCTCTGCTGTTCCTCGTGCACCCCGTCCACGTCGACGCCGTCACGTCCATCGTGGGGCGGAGCGAGCTGCTCTACTGTCTCTTTGGGCTCATCGGATTCTTCTGCATCCACCGGTATCTAAACCAAGTCGATGAGACGGCCGGCACGGCCCCAGTGACTGCAGCGCCCCCCGCAAAGCAGTCGAAAGGGGCGCGCGTGCCCCAGAAGCCGTCACGCAAGCGTGTCAGCACTGAACACTACGTTGTCTTGTCCATCTGGGCGCTTGCGATAAGCGTCCTCTGCAAGGATAGCGCCATCACGTTCACCGCTGTCTATGGCGTGCACGCATGTGTCATGTACGCCTGTGGGCGGTGCCAGAGGCGTCACTCGTTCATGGTGATCGTATTGGCAGTCGTGGAGCTGCTGGGCTATCTCGCCTTCCGACGCGAGTTTGTGGGCAATGTCGACCTACGGACGAACCCACTGCTGAGCCAGTCGGAGCAACCGCAGTACTTCGTGCCGAAAGGCCTCTTTCACTGGCTCAGCATTCGGTGGTTGATTCAGATGAAGAACTTGGAGCTGCTTTTCTTCCCCACGTCGCTGTGCAACGAGTACAGCTTCAATTGCATACCGCATGTACATAGCATGCAGGATCCCCGCGTGCCGAGCTTTCTCGCGATCACCGGTGCTGCCGTGCTCACGCTGCTGAGCCTGTTGTTCGGCACGTTTGCGCTCCGTTCGCGCGCCGCGCTGGCGGGTCTCGCCGGGTTCCTCTGGATGGCAATTCCGTACGCTCCGGTCAGCCATCTCTTCGTCGCTGTTGGCACCTTCATCGCGGAACGTTGCCTGTACGTGCCGTCCATTGGCGCGGTGCTGCTCATCACCTTCATCGTAGCCGCCCCGGGCCTTCGCGATGGTGTCGTCGCGCGGTATTTTTACGCGCTGCTGCTGCTGTGCGTTGGCTGGGGTGTCTTCTCCCACCGGCGCAACGACGACTGGCAGTCGAACGAGCACCTGTCGCGGGCCGCCACGCGTACCTGCCCAAATAGCGGCAAGGCACACTTCCAGCTCGCTGCCGCCGTGGCCGCCCGGGAGAACTCCGTGACGCCGGAGGTGGCCGCTTTGGCACGGCGTTCGCTGGAGCTAGATCCGTCGTCCCACCGCGGCTACTACCACTTGGCTCTCTATGAGCTGCACGTCAACGACGACAAGCGCAAGGCCTACGAGTACCTCCGCAAGTGCCTGGATGATCGGTTCGCCTACATGCCGTGTGATGATCTCTACCGGCGAGTGCGCAGTGTCGTGTACCCCGAAATGACGGAGGTAGAACAATATGTGGACCTCGCCACCGTTGTACACCGCGACTCGTACAAGGCAGTGTACTTCCGTCATGCCGGCATCATAGCGCTGGAGCGCGACGCCAAGCCTTGTCTGGCGAAGACGCTGCTTCACAGAGCCATGACCCGGTGGAACAATTCCAATGTGTATTGGATGTCGGACGAGGTGAGTCGAGGAGCTGGGGACTCCACGTACTGCAACGCGCTCTACTGGTACGAGCTGTCCTTCTTGCAGTGCGAGAAGCAATTGATGGCCGGCGGCGTCGAGTCGGCGAGGGAAGAGGAGGAGAGCGAATGCGACGACACCGACGACGACGCACACTTGAGCAGTTCGCAGCCGTCAAGGAAGGTTACTCCGCCTACACCGCAGGAGGCAGTGCGTCGAGCGGCGGCCGCCGCGGAGCACTTCCGTCACTGCGGCACCGACTGGCATCGCTTCCTATCGGAGCCAACGTATAACTACATCACTATTCCACATCGCATGACAGATTACGTATTAATAGGCTCCTCCACCGCCTCCTTCATCGCACACTTCATTAACTACACCGCGAGGGACACGCCGGCGCGGAACACGCTGCTGCTGATCTACCTGGACACCACGTTGCGCCGGTACTGCCACTTTAGCGCTCTCCTGCACGATGACTACGTGAATACGAAGATCGGCCGGCTGTTCAAGGACAAGATGCAGACCATCGTGCAAGAATATTCGGCGATGCGCGGCACGCTTGTCTCCGAGATTCAGATGACGGTGCGCGACCTCCGAGGCGCCAGTTCGCTCAGTGTCACTCAGAGAGAGACGCTCCGGCGTCTCTTGGCCACGTCACCATGTGCCAGCGAGCTCCCCTCCTTCGCTCTTTAGCGTTGAGTCTGCTGCTGACCCCCTTTCAAGGTGGCGCGAGAAGGTGAGGCGGAGGGGGGGGGGCGAGGGAGGGCAGGGCGGGAGCATCTCTCTGGCCCCCTCCCCTCCCACCCCCACTCATCCGTTGCTCTGTGGCCTCCTGGGGAGCTCTCCCTTTGCCTCCTCCTCGTCATCGCGGCTTCGCTCATGCGTTGGCCGCTGTGGCGGCACCTAAAATATCTATATATCTGTATGTATATACATGTGTATGTGTGAGGCCCAAGTGCCACCTACGCCAGCGGAGCACCGTATATGCTCCCCATCGCGCCAAGTGGCTGTGACGCTGTCTCTCGCTCTCTCTCTCTCACGCACCCTGCGTGTTTCCTTTTCTAGATTGCTGTGTGCCACCCACTCTGCCTGTACCTGCACAGTGTGCACACGCGGGCCAACCGCATGGATTGCGTTTGTCGCGGTGGTGTCTTTCTTTTGTTGTTATCGGCGGCTATCAGCTTATGTGTGTGTGTGTGTGCGCGCGCGCATGTCTCGATGCGCCACTGGCGCTCCTGTGCGGCACTTTGTTCTGTTTTGTTTTTATTGTTATTATTCTTTGTTGCCGAGGGGGTTTCATTTTGGTGTTGATGCGTCTTGCTCGGCTCCTCCTCTCTGTCCGCGCAAGCCCGTTTTGTTTTCACCCTCTCATCTCCTCTTACCGAACACTACCGCCCCGCCCCCACCTTCCTCTTCTTCCTTGGCCCGCTGCGTTTGCCATCTTCGTTGTCGCACGCTTGGAAAGGGCGAAGAGAGAGTCGAGGTGCGCACATGTTCACTTCATGGTGTGACGGTTGCCTGCCAGTGCGACAACCCTCTTCGTTTTTCGTTCCTTTCCTCTGGTTCAGGCGTATTCCGACGCTCTCAGGACGGCGGGTAAACCCATTACATGCGATGAGGCCATAATCAGCGAGTCTGCATCGCCCATGCTCACGGCTTTGGTTTGATGCCTCGGTATGGGGCGAATGTTGCGCGACGACGTACACCCTGGTCCGTGTGCCGCCATGACACAGCTCACTCGCACTGGCCTGCTGACCGACCAAGGACGCGGCCCGTCTACCCCAATGCCACTCCCCTCTCCTTAGTACACCGCCCCTCCACAAAAAAATCCCTGCCTCTGCGTGTACGCTTACTTTCCACTTGCACAACTTTTCGATGATGTCGGCTTCTAGCTAACCGGTACACGTACATCGCGCACGTGTGCGTCTTCGCTTTCTTTCCTTGCTGCTTCCCGTCGTGTCGAGGGTGTCTCTGTGGAGCTGTCTGCGTGTCAGCGCGCTCTTTCCGTATCGCGCTTCGCGCTCTTTTTTATTTTGAGCAACTGCCAACCCTCGTCAGCGCGCCCACCTCTACGCCAGTCGCGATGCCTCCGTCGCACGCAGCAAAGCGTGGGCGCAGCCACAGCAGCGGTGTCAACGTCTCGGAGCGGCAGCCAAACTGCTCTGCCTCACCTCGCAACGGCGGCAATCACAGCAGTCGCCAACGCAGCCCCGCAGCGCACGCGCATGGCGAGCGGAACGCCTCCGGGGTTGGTCGTGGGCGCGGAACACATCCGCACAAGCTCGGGGCGCTGCGGCTAAAGAAAGGGATGACAAAGTACCACGAAAAGAAGTTCTGCGAGCAGCGCGGCCGTCAGCAGACGCATCAGGGCAGCGGCCCCTCGCGCATCCACGCGGACCCGGCGCGCAGCGGTAGCAGTAATCAAACTCGGCCCCCCCGCATGGCGAGCTCCAGCCGCACCAAGGATATCGATATCCACCTCGCCGCCAAGGTGTCAGCGGATCTGAGGGAAAGCCTCAACGTTTTCAAGACCCGCCGCGCCAACCAGAGGGTCTTCTGCCAAGACCTCAACGAGCGTCTCTTTCGCTTCGTTCCACCGCCTCTGATTCAGCAGCACATGCCAGATTCCGTCTCGTCCTTTCGCACGTACCTGTCGAGGTTCCAGAAGGGCGCGCCGACGATGGTAAGCGCGTTTCTGTCGTGGTACGAGTGGGCCTCCTTTGAAGCAAACAAGGGCAAAACGTTTTCGAAGCCGCAGAGCAGCGGTGCCGGCACAACGGCCGCGGAGAAGGACGATGACGACGAAGAGGCTGCACCGGTGAAGGGGGAGGCGGCGGCGGACGGAGATGGCAAGAAGGCATCTGGCAGGAAGCTGAGCCAGACGCATCAGGTCATGTCGCAGACATTGAAGGAGCGAGAGCACATGCGGGCATTGCTGCACATGTGCCTGCGCCACAACGCCGAAAAGCGCAAGCAGGGCCAACACGCCTTCCTCAATCACCTCAATGCCAAATTGAGCGAGGACGACGTGGACGCCCGCAACCTCGAGCGCCTTCGCGGGTCGGCGCACCACTCCGTTCTCTACGCCCTGTCGCGCCTGTTGCTGGGCATGGTGACGGACGACTTCGCCATGCTGTGTCTCCACTGTCACGCTTTGTTCCTCGTCATGGCGCAGACGACCATTAGCCCCGCCGTCGTGCTGGAGCTGATGGACGAAGAGTTCGCGTTGAGCGCGCGTATGAAGGCGGTGAAGCTGCGCCTCGAGTCGCGCTCTTGCCGCCGCGACGGCGACGGCGACGGCGACGGCGACGATGGCGGCATCGACCTCGACGATATCAGCGATCCGACCAAGGGCGAGCGCAACCAGCGCCTCATGGCGACCGTGTTTGCGCTGGGTGCCGTGGTTGCTTCGCAGAAGCGCCTCAGGCTACCGGAAGCGTCTCAGCTCGCCACGGTGCTCGCCTTCGCCTACGTGGAGCAGAAAGCGACTCGGGTGCTCTCTGCTAACGTTCTGTTCCAAGTGCTGGCGCAGCACAGCGACGTGTATCAGCAGGAGGAGCCGCTGCAGTGGCTGACGTTCGCCTTCTTCCACTACCCCAAGATGGAGTACTTCCGACCGGAGGCGATACAGCTGTTGCTGCGCCTCATGGAAACAGACGCGAAGCCGCCGGCACGCGCACTTCCCGCCACGGTCGAGGAATACCTCACCCTAGACCCGCTCAGCCCCACGACGATGGAACAGATCAGCAACGCCCTGTTCCGCAAGGAGCAGGTGACGGCCTACCACCCTATGGTGCACCCAGTGTGGCACGACATTTTTCAGCTCGTCGTGCGCCGCGTCGCCATGGGTGAGTCGATGAAGGAGCACCTCGGCACGATTCTGCACAACATGATCGTGCCATACCGCCGTGGTAGCGCTGATGTCCCACGCCGAGCGCTCTTCCAGAACCTGGTGACTGAGCTGGGCTATATCGCGGTTCAGTCCGACCACGCCGAGCAGCGTATGGAAGTGCTCAAGCTGGCGAGCACGCACGTCGGGTACGGCAAGCGCACATCGGCGAAGCCGACGACGATGCAGGAGCTGAAGCAGATGCCCATCTCCGCCCTCCACCGCAAGGTCGAGGACCTCCTCCGGCAGTATGCCATGACTGCCGACTCGGACCCGGCCGCCGTGACGAACCGTACGTGGGTTCTGCGCGAGCTGCGCAACTGTCTCTACGTACCCGTGCGCGAAGGCGTCGACCATGCATACGTGGACGCGGCGGTAATGCGGCTGCTCGAGTTCGGTCTGTTCCCTCCGCGACACTCGCGCGACACTCTCAGTCAGAACCGCTGCATCTACCTCTTCGCCGACGTCTACTCCTTCACCTTCCATGGTCCGCTGGCCCGTCCAAAGAGCTCTGTGGCCGCTACGACGATCATCACTGCTTACCTAGCGGCAGAGGAGAAGTCGAAGACGCGCTACACTACGGCTGTGCAGCATAGCGCTTTCCGTAAGTCGCGCAACCGAGTCGTCGAGGCGCTCGAGGTACCTGATGAGCAGCGCAGCGTCCTCTTCTACGAACGGGCCGACATGGACATCCTGCTGGCGCTGCTCTTTCTCATGCTCAGCGTCGACGACCCGACAAACAGCGACGCCATGGTGATAGCCAAGAGCGTCATACCTGACTTGGCACAGTTCTATACCGCCGGCACGCTGGAGACGCTCGACCTGTTCCTCGATGCCCTCATGGCCCTCCTCATGCGCACGAGTGCGCCGCTGCACGTGATGCCGCTCATGACGTGTGTACGGCGCATCGCGATGGGCTTCGTCCTGAAGTTCGCGAAGTTCATTCGGACGAAGAGCACGCTGGACATTCTGCTGGCGCCGCTGAAGGATGCGTACCACACGGACAGCCGGGAGCAGGCCCGCCAGCGCAAGGCAAAGCAGGCGGCAGAGGACGGCGACAGGCAGAGCTCGAGCGACGAGGATGGCGGCGGTGCTGGCGCTTCCTCCGACGGAGACAGCGTGGGCGGTGACGACGGTGATGAGGCGGCCGAGGGCGGTGCTGGCAGCAATGAGGACGACGCGAGCAGTTCTGTCGAGGAATCGTCCACGGAGACCGTCTCCGCCACTGTCAGCGACGACAGCGACTCGGAGGCGGGGACGGCGGAGGAGGAGGAGGACGGCGAGGCCGTGGCGGACGAGGTCACCGACTCGGAGTCGAGCGAGGGCGACGACGAGGACGCCTTCGAAGAGGAAGAGGCGCCGACGCAGCAGTACATCGACGCGCTGAAGGGCATGGTTGGCGGCATGGACCTGGATCATGTTTACCCCACCGGCACCGCCAGCCAGGAGAAGGCGGACGTGGTGCGTGCCATCCGCCTCGCTACGCGCGTTGGTCTCGCCATGCGCAGCGCCGAGGTGGTGCACGTGTATCAGGTGCTGCTGGCCGTTGCCCGTGAGAACGTGAAGACAGCCGACGACGTCGTCTTCCACAGCGCTGTCTCCTCATTGGAAATGTTGCTGCTCACCAAGAACCGATATTTTGGCTCCTTTGTAGCGGCGACAGATCTGTTCCAGCTGCTCGGCGACATCCAGAGCTACCTGCGCAAGCTCAGCCGTGTGCTGCTGAGTAAAGACAGCGTTATGGCGAAGGCGGCCGCGGCGGCTCGTCGCCGCCTCGTCACGGTCAAGGGCATCGCGTTGCGCGTGTTCCACTTTGTTGCGATGCTGGCCAGCAAGAACCATGCCGGCGAGGAGGTGCGTATTGTGCTGAGCGAGTACTACAAGTCTGTGTTTTGTGACCGCGGCTGGGACACGAAGAAGCTGCTGCCCTCGCTGAAGAAGGACCTGTACCACTACCGCCAAGGCTTTGCCTGGGCGCTGCTTCCTGCCGTGCTTGAGAAGAACGAGGAGGTGCTGCCCTTGGAAGGCCCGCAGCGCGTACGCGTCTTCACCGGCTGCTGTGTCTTTGTCGAGGCGATGCTGCCGCGGCTCAGCGGGCTGCCCGGCGAGCTGAAGCGCAGCGCTAGCGCTGCCATCTGCGGCCTTGTGCAGTCTGTCTCGGTGGCGCAGGTCTTTGCCATGAAGCACACCCTTCCGTACAACTACCTGCACATGGTGAAGATGGTGCTGCAGTACAACAGCCGCGTGCAACTTGACCCCGCATGGGTTGCGTCCGCGGTGATCGCGCCGGCGGTGGACGACGACGACATTTTGCTGTCCGCCGCATCCATTCGGCTGCTGGGCACGATGGAGCGCATGCTGGGCCTCACCCCGCGTGCGAGAGAGACGAAGGCGCCGTCGCCGGTGAAGCTGCTGTATGAGCAGTTCGTGAAGCGTGGTGCAAAGGAGAAGAGCGATTTCTACCGCCGCGCAAAGAAGGTGCGCAGCCGTGTTCTCAAGGCCCTGCTGGCGCACCGCAACGACGATCCGACAGACGAGGAGCGGTCAGCGAAGCGGCGGCGCAAGGAGGAGCTGAAGATCGAGGATCGCCTGCAGCGTCAGGTTCTTCACAGCGCCCGCAGCAAAGCTCTCACGAAGGAGGAACGAGAGGAGAAACGCAAGCGCATCATGATGGCGAAGCAGGAGCGCATCGCCAAGAATCGCGAGCGCAAGCGTCGCCTACACGAGGCCCGCCAGCGCTCGTTTGAAAAATGGCGCCAAGCGAAACTCGCGGCAGCCTCGCAGGTGGACAACGAGGACGATTAAGCAACGCACCTGCAGCGGGGCACCGCAACCAAGGAGGGCAGGTGGGCTTTGTGCTGCTGCGCTTACGTGGTGGTCGTGGTGAAAAGCCCCGAGCTTCTTTCTTCTGTTCTTCTGGTCTCGTTTCCGGCTGGCGTTGCTGTTTGCTTGGACGGCAGGCCGCCATAGCCGTTTAGAAGGTCGCACCCACCACCTTCCCTCCCGCCTCTCCTTCTCGCCTTTCGCATATCCCTGTCTGTGTTTGCGTCTTGTCTTCTTGTATGTTTTTGGTAACAGTGTTAAGCATGTTTCTGTTCTCAGTGTTACACTCCTTTCTCTTCCCCTCCCCTCCCCTCCCTTCCTCCGTGTTCCGTTGTTGAGCTTCGTGTTCGTGGGTGTTCGTCAGTTTGATGAGGACGAACGGCGGTCGTGTTGATGATGATGCGCATACTTATTTCTCTGTGTGCGCGCGCTGGGCCGTTTCCGTTTTCTTTCCTTTTCTCCACTAAAACGGCGTTTAATGGTAGGATTGTGTGTGTGTGTGTGTGCGGTAGCGCTGCCTGTGTGCCCTGCGCGTGCACGCGTCCCTGCCTCGGTCACCATGATGGATGTGATGGTGCCCAAAGATACACGCATAAACAGGCACTCAGACGGAGGCACACGACCCCTCCCCCTCTCTCGGTGGCCTCTCGCTCTAAAACATAAGCAGAGCAGTATAAAGTGTCACAAAAGAAGGAAAGCAGCAGCGCTCCTCAGCGCAGGTGACGGCTACACCGACGCGGTCGCGCATGGCGGCACCGCGACTGGGCTTTCAAGCAATCGACGACGAGCTCCCCCCTCCCTGTATTTGCGGAAGTCTGTGGCTTGTCTCCATGGATGTGAGAGACAACATAATCTGGGCACTTGCAGCTGCTGCTGCTGCTCGCCTCCGCGAGCACCCACCGACACTGAGATGCGGCGTGATCTGCAACCTGCCTCTGCGCTTCGCAACGCGTTGCCCATACCTTCTATCTATATATACAGCGCCTCCACCTCCCAGTCGTCTTCCCTTTTCTTTCTGCCGCTCTTCTACACCACATCACAAACACGCGCACGCGCACACGTATGTTGATCTGCCGGATGATGTGAGGGCCTAGTTATTCCCTAATCACTTGTGTCTGCTGATCTCTCTTGCTCAAAGTTGGCCTGTTGCTCGTGCGTGTTTCCCCGTCTCAATTTTTGCGCTCCGTTGTAGGGGGAGAGGGGTCGCCAAGCTGGTCGCCAGAGAGCGGCTCTGTGAGTGTGTGCGCATCGTTGCGTGTTGATGGGTGTCCTCTCATTGTCGCCGACACGAGAGGCCACGCATACCTGCGGCAGCACCCCTATTGTTTCCCTTCGACGTTTCACGCGCGTCCTTCCCGCCCTCGAGCACCGTCTTGACAGTTCAGGGTGGCTGCGGCGTCACACGTGTTCCCGCCTCCCGCGCGCTCATGCTCGCCCCCTCCCCTTCATCCCCCTCCCCACGGCTAGCCTGTCAGGCCGCTGCAGGATGGCCAAGTACTTTGTGCCGGACACCACATTTGGCATGGACGCCGAATGCGCGGTGTGCTGTTGCCTGTGGACAGACCCGGTGGAGATCAGCGAGTGCCAACATATATTCTGCCGTGGCTGCGTAGAGGGGCTCGAGACGTGCCCCGTGTGCTGTGGGTCTGTCACGCGTCTCAACACACCCGGCAAGTTCATCCTACGACTTCTACAGCGCACGCAGGGGTCATGTAGCGCGTGTCTGTGGAAGGGCACGTACAGCGACTTTAAAGAGAAGCATCTCAAATGCCTCGAAGCTGGCGAGGTGCAGTCCAGCGACGAGGACAAGATCCCGACGACGACGGAGTGTGTGGCAATGCAGGAGTACTACCTCGAAGACAGCAACACCAGACCTGAAGGATCGGCGCCTTCGCCCGCCGCCGTGGACTCCCTCCTCGTGCATCCCGCGGCGGTAGTCAACACCGGCAGCCCTCATGAGCAGCGTTTTGCTGACGTCACGAACAACAGCGCTTCCACCGCCGACGCTCACCTCACGTACGAGCAGCGTGCACAGTGGCGGCAGTCGCTGACTTCAACGGCGCAGGACTATGGAATGTTGGAGAGAGAGTACCGCGAGCTGATTGAGCGTTTTCCCAACTTTGCCGTCCTCGTCCCCGATAGAGGGATGGCGCCGGAGCTGCGCTGGCGCGGCGCGTGCCGACTCCTGCGCTTCTTAAACTACCCCAGCCACCCAGACGACGTGAAAAACCTCTTCGAGATGGCAGGCCGAGACGCCCTGACGGAGTCGGTGCCGTTTCATGTACTGTGTCTGTGGCTCATGTTGAACCGACGAAACCCAGCGCAGTGGTACCACATGACGGCAGAGCCGTACGAGCAGCTCCTGAAGGTAGCACAACTGCTGGATGTGGAGGCGACCGGGCTCTTTCAGCTGGATCAGTGCCGCATCCTCGCGGAGCAGTACTTTGAGCGCGACGTGTGCGACGCTGAGTGGTTGTGTATCGAGCGCCTGCTGCGCAGCAAGGACACAGAAATTCGACAATCCTTCCTCAGTAGTGCCAATCGTCGGCGCGTCAACCTCGACGAAAGCTTCGTCCTCTCCTCCGCCAAGCTGCCCTTGCATGACGTGCTGTGTGCCTTCACCCGTCACGTAGACGCGCTGAGGAAGGAGCAGCAGCAGCAGTCGGAGGCGCAGCGGATGCAGGCGGACTACGTGCGTCGCATCAAGCGCATCGTAGGCTTCTACGAGCCGAGCGCGGTGAGCCAGCTGGATGTCACGCTGCAGAAGTTCACTGGGGAAGAGGAAAGCCTCCTCATGACGCTGACGGCAATGTACGGCCCAGAACCCCCCTGATGAGCCGCCATTGTGGAGCAAGACGGTGCAGGGCAGGAGGGAGTGGGCGCGCCGCTGTAAGGCAGAGAATCCGTGGAGCGCGTCACCATGGGCGAAGCAGACTAAAGTTGCGTGCAGTTTGCTGCTGACAGTGGAGGTAAGTGTATGGGCGGTGTGGGCCAAGCAAGTTTCGTAGAGGCGCACGTCACCACATGCGAATACACAGACGCGCGCGCGCACGCACACATGTCTTTAGGTGTATCCATGTATATGTGTGTGTACGTTGGCGTGCTCGCCGACGGATTCTGAAGCGCGCGAGCAAGGGCAGCGCAGCGAGGGGGCGTTGAGAAAAACGGATGTGTGCCATGTGGTGGAGGCGCATGCGCTGAGGGAAAGCGAATGAAAATCAGTGCGGATGTGAGCACAGCAACGACCAGCTGCGCCTCCCTAGAAGGGGGTATGAGCTCTATATAGTTGCTGTTTTCTTTGATCGGGTATTCGTATATATATATATATTTCGCGGTCGACGGCGGGCCTCAGACAGGGAACGCTGACGGCAAAGTATCGCTCGCACTCTTCCTCTTACCCGCTTGCTGGCTGAGGAGCAGGCAACAAGCGGGTGTGCGCCACGCCCTGCGGACTGGCTCTTATGTGGTTGTCGCCTTACCTTTGTAAACATTCCTCGGGGCATAACAGTGGGGCGAGATCGGGAGGCCGTCGGCGATCGGTTCTTCTTTTCGTTGCCCAGTGGAAGCGGTGTCTTTGCTCGACATGTGAGTGTGGCTCCTTCTTTGCATGTTCTCTGAGAAGGGGCCCCTTCTCCCTCTCTTGCTGTTAGCACTGTCCGCGCCTTCAGAGTAAGTCGCGCCCATCCGACCCCACCCCCGCCCTTCATGTTCCCTGCCACTGAGACCGAGAGCTGTAAGGGTAGCGGCCCCGCACTCTTGCCAGCACTCAGCACAGGCATATATACACCCATCTATGCTCGTGTGCGGAGGACGCGCTCTATTCCTGTCGGTGCGGCTCTCAGTATGTAGGCGAGGGACGGCTGCACGCACGCCGGAAGTCGGATCGATGGAGGCAATATGTGCTGACACGCTCACCGCCTCAGTGCGACGTTCTTGTTTGTTCCAGTTCACCCCCTTCTCTCTCACTTTCTCGCTCGTTTTTTCCCACCAACGGCAGTCGTACATCTGTGCGGGGGGGGGGGAGGGGCCCTCGTTGTGTGACGGAGCAGGGGGTCAGTGAGTAACTGTGCAACAGACGATTTCCTCGTCCCTTTTTTCTTTGTTTGGTCGGCGCTTCTTTTTGCCCTCTTCTTTGTGGGCCCTGTCCACTCCAACCGCACGAGCACATGCCCCCTGTAATTCTTTTGCGCTTTTTCTTTTCCATTGTTCAGGCGATGATAGCGTGTGTCTCTCTTCCTCTCCCCTTGTGTGTCTGTGATTGCGTGTGTGTGTGTCTCCGGGTATCGGAGTGTAGATGCGTGCGTCAGGGGGAGGAGGTGATGATCTGCACGAGAACAGCGACACTGAGAGACACACAGCTCATCACTTGTTTTCGTGTTTCCCTCGCTGCCGCTGATGCTGCTGCCGCTGGGTACTGCTGCCTTCTTGCGCAGGGCAACTACGGTCTCTTCGTATTTTTATGGTTTGTCATCGAGGAGCCCTGTCTCACCCGCTTGCCACAGCCCTCTCGTTCGCCTCGCCCCTTTGTGCACTCCCACCCGGCCCCTGTCGGTTTAATCCGTATCAGGTCTTTTCTTCGGTTTCTCCCTCTGCCTTCACTGCTCTTGCGCCTCTACACACACATCCAAACAAGCGCAGACGCGTGCCCCTCATCTTTACAGAATCAGGCCATGTCGCCTGAAGGCCAAGAGGCTGCAGGAGAAAGGGAGGAGAATGTGCTTGTGCATTTCTCTGTGTGCGTTCGTTTTTTTTTGTTGGGTACTTGCTTTCGGTCATGTTTGCCTGTCTGTGTCTACTCCATCATGTGTGTGTTCTCTCTCTCTCCCCAGACACACAGGTGCGAGTGTGTTGCTGCGTTGTCTGCACCGCCGCGCCCGCTTGCAGACGCGCACTCGCGCGCTCTCTTTGGCTGTTTCGCTGTCGTCTTCTTCACTTGCTGACGGTGTGTTCTGTTATTATGCGCGTCTGTGTGTGGTTGGTGGGTGGGTTTGTTCACGCTCTTCCCCCCCCTCTCCCTCTCGCCCTACTTCTCTGTCGCCCATGACGTCGTCTTTACCCCATTTTTTTACGTCCGCCTGTGTTATTCTTCGCTCCTGTCTCTCCTCGCTTCGTTTTTCATCGCTTGCTTACTCTGCTCTCTTCCCGTCGTCCATGTGGGTGTGGAGGGCCAGGCGCTGGTCTCGCTGGCACCTCTTTGCTTGACCTTCCCCAGGTGGTTTGGGCATCGCGCCCGCACTCCTCGTCCGCGATTTCGTGTTCTTGCTGCTTTCATCTTTCGATCTCTTGTCTGGTGGACACCCGATGTATCTGAGCATGGCAATCCACGCATGCTCCACAGCGAAGCTTCACATCCAAATCTACGCCATCACCGATCCGTAAACACATTAGAAAAAAAAAGACGGAGATAAACCTCGCGAGCAAGCGTCAGAAGGAAGCACCTTCCTGATCGATGCATGGGCCGGCCTAGCGACGAAGACCTGGTCTCGACCCGATCAGCGGCACTGGACTAAATCACAAAAGTGAACAAGAATTCCGCACGTGCGCCACTATCCACCCTTCGCCGTGGTTGCGCGTTGCAGCGTCCTCTCTGGCGCACCCAGCGCACGTTGTATGAACTATGCCCTTGGCACATGCACCCACGCCGACACTTTTTCTCTGTTTCCCACCCCTCTCTCTTCTCCCTTCTATGCGCCGCTGCTTCGCTTCTTTTCGTTTCCAACGCACACACCATGGTGCAAATCTCAGATATGAGCCACGTTATTCCGATTCTGCTCCTCCCTCTTTCTCGCCCTCTCTCTCTTCTCTCACGCTTTCAGATCCACCAGCAACACGCACAAGAGCAGCTCGACCCCATCGCCCACCTCCACGGCACGGTACACCTCCGTTTTCGAGTCTGCCGTTGCTGCTACTCTTTTCATACACCCACACCCACGCTGCGCCTGTATTCCTCGTGCATTTCCTGTTTTTTCGTTCGTTGATTTCATTTTTGCTTCTGCGTGTTTTGGCCACATCTATCTTTTTGCTTCTCGCACACCTCACGCATTCCCCTCATTGCCCGCCACCCACACAGCTTAGCAACCCTTGCCGTCATCGTACACGTGGCACTGGCAGAGGTAATTTGGCAGTCTATTAGTTATAAGTCGTCTGTTTTTTTTTGTCTTTTTTTTTTGGCGGCTTGACTAACTCCTTCGGCGTTCCCCAAGCAATTGTGACGGTGCTCTGACCTCTTTCGAGGCTTCCGCAGAGAAGCCGCAGCGTAAAACACAGAAACAGCACGTCAAGATACAATGCCTCGCACGCGTGATACCCACCAGCAGGTCCAGAAAGTGGTCGATGGAATCGACGGTGTCGCCTCGCAGGTGCACGTCGACGTAAACGAAAAGGCACAGGATGCTCAGAAGAGCATCTCGGGTGCCGCGGCGACCGTGCAGAAAGCCCCTGACGCCGCCCAGAATGGCGTGCAGAACGCGATGAACACTGTGCAGTCCTACGTGCATGAGGGGCAGCGGCTCGCTTCGGAGCACAAGGTGCAGTTGCAGGAGGCTGTAAAGAAGGCTGTGAATGCCGCGCACGAGTATGTCGAGGATGCCCGGAAGAAGGCTGACCCGTACGTTGAGAGCGCGAAGGCGAAAGTGGATTCGGCCAGGGCCTCCGTGGAGAACGCGCGCCACTCTGCCCAGAACGCTGTGGACAACGCCAAGGAGCAGGTGACCGCTGTGCGCACCAAGGTGACGGCCAAGACGCAGCCGTACGTGAGCAACTACCAAGAGTTCGACGTCACCAAGACGGCGGCCTTCCACGTGCTCATTCACATCATCAGCAGCGTGCTGTACATAGCCTGGCGTTTGACGCAGTTGATTCCGTCCGCTCAGCACATGATTACCGTCATTCAGCAAAAGGAGGCCGATGCGGCGGTGGCGCGGAACTGCGCGACGGTGATGCAAAAAGTGCCGGTTGTGGGCCCGCGAGCCGTCGAGGTGGCCACGATCGCTGTCAACAACGTGTGCACTGACCTCAACGAGCAGATTTCGCAATACACCACTGCGACACAGCGTCCGAAGACTGCGTAAACCCCCGCTCCTACGTTCGGCAACTCTCCACTCCCTCTATCCCCTCCGCCCCTGGCACTTCGGCGCCGATGTATCGCTGCGCGCTGATACATACGCAAACACACACACACACACACACACACACACTGGTGGGCTCATTCCCTGTGTGTGCGGTCTCTGCCCCTCCGCCACCACACAAGCACAGACTTCTCTATTCCGGTAGTGTCTCTGGCTGCGAATCATTCGTCTTGTTGTTACTGGTGTTATGTCACCACCCCTCTCCTGCCTTGGTCCGTGTTACGACATGCGTTTCTGAACCGCTTCATTTGCCTTTCAATTTCGCGTTCTCTACGGTGTTCTCTCCAGCGCCGTAACGGGCACGTTGTCCTTTGGTTGTTTTGCTGTCATGGGGCGGATGTATTGATCCCTTTTTTTCTTTGTGCTTGCCCAGCTGTATTCCTGCCTCAGTTCGCTCTCTGTGCCTCTGGCAATGCCGCCGCCTCCGCCTCCACCCACCCATACGCACACTCACCTCTAGGCAGGCTTTGAGCGTCTCCTGCGCGCTGCAGGCGTCTGCGTGTCTCATACAACGCAGCCTTCTCCCTCTTCCTCCTATCTATCCCTCTCCTCCGTGCAACGTTCCCTCAGTCTTCCACCTCCTTTCCTTTTCCCGAGCCCGTTATGGTGCGCAGGCACGCGTGCATGCATGTCTGTGAACCCAGTGCCGTTCTGTGTTCTCTGCTAGAGGCCGCGCCGGTGCATAAATACAAGCAGCTGCAACGCGATGGAAGCGGTGAGAGCGGTGAGGGGTAAGGCGCCGTCGCAGGGATATGCGGATAGATGTGTATGTGTGCTCTACCGCGCTGACTCAGGTACGCATTTTCACTTTCGTTTTTCTTTTGCTTTCTTTGGATACCTATAGCGGCTGCCGTCCCCCCCCCCACCTATCTCTCCCTTTGCTGTGCCACTGCTCCTTCCTTTACCACCCCTCACCGTCCGTCTCCCAAGCTGTGTGTTTATGTGCGCGTGTATGTCTTTCCTTGTTTGTTGAAGTGTACGAACGCACACGCTCTGCGCTGACAGCGTGTGTGGGTCGGGGAGGAGAGAATGCGGAGGAAAGCGAACGAGGTGGGCGTGTTCGGTGGGCAAGTTTGTGGGGTGCAACGTCACCTGGTCACACCCCCACCTGCGCAGCGAGTGATTCGCCCTTGTTATATATATATATACGTATATATATATATGTATTGCTTGGGAAGGCGTTTGGTTCCACAGGTGCGATCGCGCACGTTGGGGAGGCGTTGATCTGCTGGTCTCTCTCTCCCATTATGTTTGCTATTTGTACGGCGGCTCGTATGCAGGCCGCATCGCTGAACTGGGGCTTATCGGATGGAGCGGTGAGTCACCCTGTCGGGGGATGCCGGCGTCTTCCTTTTTTTCTTTTTGCGCACTCTTCTTCTCTAGATCGACGCGTGTTCGCCTTTGCGCATACGGCTGTATCGATGACGGACACGGAGATAGCCAGGCATGGTGAGCATGTTTTCCTTTTCTGTTTAAGCCTTTCTCTGTTTTGCTCTCGTTGAAGTAGTGGTGGCGGTGGCCTTCATGACTGCGTCTGTGTGTGTGTGTGTATCAGCCGTTCTTCGCTTCTTGGCCCCCGCCTTTTTTTTTCATGTTCCTCTGTGGTTTGTTGGGCGCTTTTCTTTGTTCCATAAAACATTTTTTTTTACCTTCTCTCTCCTCTTACCTCTCGTCCTCCGGCCTACCTCCCCCCTTCCCCTCCACACACAAATATGTCCTTTTCGTCCTATACGTATATACCTCTCTCTCTATATATCCCACAAGCAGAAGCGTGCACGTATCTGCCTGGCTGCTCATTACCTCATCCTCCCTCTCCCCGGAACGCGCAAGCACGCACTCACTCACCTGTGGCAGTCGTGCGGAGACACGCAGAAGGATGTATCCGCGGAGCAGGAAGGGCAGAGAAAGGGGGGATGTGGTGAACAGCCCTCATGCATCTCTCGCTCACAGGCGCCACGGTCCTCGCTGCAGACATCGGCACCCTCCCCCCTTTTCATCCTTCCTTTGCGCCTTTCCTCGAAGCCACTGCGGCTTAAGTGTGAGTTTTCCCATGTTGTGCGTGTGTCTGTGTAGCCACGGTGCTGATCTTTCTTCCTTTTTATTTTCGCTGCGTTGATGGCAGCCCTCTTGTCTTCGTCTCCCACCCCTCGAGTGCACTTCCCGCTCTCTGGCTCTCTTTGCTTTTTTTTTCTTTGCGTCCTTGTCCGTGCACTTTTGGTCAGTGGGACTTCTTCGTAAGTGTCAGGGATGCTGAGCACTGGCTCAGCTCGACTCGGCCGACTTCTCTCCTCCATCCTCCTTGTCGAGGAGTTCTTAGCGGCTCGTCGTTTGTTGTTGTTCTTTTACTATCGCTCTTCTTGTCTTTGTGATTTTGGCGTCCCTGTGGAGGCGTGCCTGTGCACGTGCTTTTTTCCGCGTCAGAGTGTCGGTGTCTGTTTTCATTCTTTTCGTTATGTTGAGAGAGGGAGAGACAGAGAGACGGAGAGAGACTCGAGTAAGGCCGCTGCGTCTGCATTCTTGGATAGAAGAACCCCCGAACCACACGCACACACGCACACGCACACACGCACACGCACACGCACACACACACGCACGCAAGCACACACAACAAGGATCAGAACGCCACTTTGCTTCGCCGCTACCCTGCATCGCCGCTCTGCCCCTCCCACACACACGCACACACATGCACAGCCCCTCTTCCTCTGACTCCTGGCTACAGCTTGTCCTCTTTTCGGTTGTTGCCTCACTGCTGCTTCTCCTGTTCCATCGGCTATCTTCCCTCCTCTCTCTTTGTGTGGGTAAGTGAGCTTAGGTGTCTGTCGGCTTTCCTATTGCATGGGCGGATTGCACAGAACCCCAAATAGCCATTCGCGCCTGCCTTTCTCTCTCCTCCCTCTTCCTAATCTTCCCCGAGGGGTGTCTCCCACCGCCTTCCCCCCCCTCGCTTACACACGGCGCGCACGCACACAGCCATGCCCATGCCCACTCACGCACTGGGATGCATGCATCAAGTAGAGAGACATTGCGCATCAACGTTCACCGACGCGCCCAACTGGCATTTGGTTGGTGAACTGGGTGGGGCAGGTGATGCGCAGGATTTCTCACGCCAAAACAAACAAGGAACGAGATATAATGCCAATATATATATTTATTTATATGTGGAAAGAGAGAGGCACAAATATATACACAAATAAAGGCATACATATATACACGCATATATATATATATGCATATATGTTTGTATCTATCGTGGCTGTCTATCAGCATTTTTTTTCTGTGTGTTTGTGTGTGTCTTTAGCCGCGGTACTCTCTAACGCAGCTGGATAAGCGTGAGAAAGGAAAAAGGCAAGCCTCCCTCTCAAAGATACCCGCACACGCGAAAAAAATAAGTGGCGAAGAAAACCGCGTGAGAGAAGGGGGAGCGTGGGCAAAAGGGAAAGGACGCCAAACAGGGTGCGGCGCGCTTCGGTCCCCGTGTGCTCTGTCTACGTGCACACGCTCCTTCGCTGCTCTGTCGGCACCCCTCTCCGTTGTTCTGTTGTTTTGTTGTTGCTGCGGAGGTAGCCAAGGCCGATTTAGCTGAGTCGAAGATGTCCTGGTGATGACGTGTATGCCATTACGTGCACTGGCTTTCAATGCGTCTTGTTCACACACGCTCCTTGCGCCATGCGTATGCCAACCTTCTTTAGCTTCATGTGATCCGCCGCTTTCTTTTTCTCCCAATTTTGTTTTCACATTTACATATCTTTTTGAGGCACATTTCCGAGGTTGCGGGCAGTGCACGCACGTGACACTTGAGCGACATTAGCCACGATCGGTTTGGTGGTGACGTATCTACTTTTCTTTGTTGTTGCCCCCGGTGTTGTGGTGGTGCTCGTCATAGAGGCACTCAGAAACAAACTCCTGCACACCCATAAAGCACACGCACGCACGCACGCACCCAAGGCATAGAAATCTGCTGCGTCATTTTTTTTCACCACAACTGCTTCATTCTCCATTTTCGTTCGCGAGTTCTCTAAAACACACATACGCAAAGGCACGTACACGTCGCACGAGTGGCCTCGACGTACCGTGCCAATGACCGACAGCTCTTACTCTTACACCGGTTCCTACACCGGCGACTACTCGTACTCGTACTCGTACAGCTATTCAGACGGCACCGGCTCCTATACCGACAGCACCGCTGAAAAGTCGCAGGGCCGCGTGCCGAGAGCGGCTCCCGCCGCTAAAAACGCACAGAGCAAGAAGACGCCTTCTCCATCAAAGCCAGAGCCTACGAAAAACGCGGAATCTGGAGAAAGCTATGGCTACAGCTACAGCGCCCCCTCTTCGCCGAACGAGGGGACAGCCGGCGCTGCAGTACCAGCTGCGGCCGACAGCGCGAGTAGCCAGAAACGGCCGACGAATGCAAACGAGGACGATGATAGATCGTATAGTTACTCCTACACCAATGATGACGAAGACTCGTACAGCTATAGCTACTCCGACAGCGAGACAGGGACCGCCTCACCACCCGCGCTGAGGGCACCCAAGGCGGGGGTGGCAGGTGCAGGGCGACAGCACACCACACCAGCGGCAGGGCGTGCCGATAGGTCCACAGGCGCCACCCCGCCAGCGGTGACGTCGACTGCCGCAGCTGCCACCAATGTGGCGTCCACGGGGTCGTACTCGTACTCGGACTCGGACGATGAGGACGGCTCGTACACCTACAGCTACAGCTACAGCTACAGCGATGAGGAAGACGACTACACGGACGGCGCATACGACTACACGGACGGCTCGTACTACTACTCAGACGGCTCGTACTACTACACGGATGGCTCATACGACTACTCGGACGGCTCGTACTACTACTCGGGCGGCTCCTCCTACTACTCGGACGGCTCATACTACTATTCCGACGGCTCGTACTACTACTCAGACACCTATTCGTATACCGGAGACAGCAGCTATTACTACTCGTACTCCTCCTCTGTTGCTTCCGGAGAGCAGAGAGGGAGACGGGCCAAGCCGGGTGCTGAGATGGCGTCGGGCTCGTCGGACTACTACTACAGCTACAGCGGCGACTACGCAGACTTGTCCGACTCCTACTACTACGGCTCGTCGTACGCCAGCGAAGACAGCTACTACGACTACTTGTATCCGTCCTACAGCTACTCCTCCTACACGGATAGTGAAGGCATCCATCACCACGCCGTGGACAGAGCGAAGCGGCGCGAAGCAGAGGGGGGCAGCGGCACGTCATCCTACACGTACAGCGCAACGGGCAAGTCGCCCACCTCTACATCATCGTACACCTACGGCAGCTTTGCCGCGTTCCTACTGTCGGAGAGCAGAACGGCTGCGCAGCGGGAACTTCTGGTGCTGCGTGCTCCCGTAAAGGACTTGCCGCACCCGCCGCAGGCGCCGAATCGCTGCTTTGTTGTCTTCAAAACCACCGAGGACGCGGTGTGGGCGTTCCTCCAGCGGCTTATGGCGGTGCAGAAACTCTACGAAGCGCGGCGCGTAGCAACTGGTGGCCAGGTTGTCGCACCCGTCTCTTTTATGAAGTGCGCGAAGTCACCGTCGCTGTGTGCAGCAGGGGTATTTGGTATCGAGGCAGCCGAACAAGAGGACACAGTCGCCCCGTTCATTCCGACAAAGGACGGCTGCTTCAGTGAGCGCTCCATGCGCATCGCGTTTCGCGTGCTGCGACTGAACCACCTCGAGCGTCGCGAGGCGCTGAAGAACGCGCCGTTACCGCTGCCGATGGAGGTTATGTTAGACATCTTCAACACCTGTGTGGCAGCGCGAGCGAAAGAGCGTGTGGTGCAGGCTTTTTTGGCACACGATACTTACCGCAGCGGCGAGATGTCGCTGACGCAGCTCTGCGCGCTGCTGCGCCGACTCGGCCTCGGCACAAGTCCGATCATCGAAGGCCACCGCATCAGTATTGGTGTGTCCACGGAAGGCGCCCTGGAGATGGTGGTAAACGTCGAGCAAGTGTTTCAGGCAGGCGCCCCGGTAGCACCGTCGTCCGCCGAGTCACAGAAGCCGGTGAACTGGGAGGTGACTCCTGTCTACGTCCTACGCATCATCCGACAGAGTGCTGCCAGGAAAGAATCGGCGCCAGTACGCTGGAAGAGCAACACGCTCTACATGGGACGCCACGTCATTGTGCGCAACGTCACTACGAAGGCCCTGTTCCAGCGACTCAAGACGTATATCGAGGCCGCCACGTACCTTTGCGTGCTCGCCAAGGTGTTCTCTATCAAGGACGCTGAGAAGGGAACGCTGACAGTACAGTACCCGCAGTTCATCCGCAGTGTGCTGCTAGCGGAACCTTCCGCGCACTGTCACGCCGGCACCGCTGCATGGGCGGCGCCGCGCAAGCTGCTGTACATTGAAAACCTCTTCCGTGCTGTGTTCCGCCCGCATGGGGTGCTGCGCGCCTACGCAGCCGGCCGCCCCGTTCCTCGCTACCACCGTGACTGGGCCGTGGAGTCGACGCTATACTCGACAAAAGACACGGAGGAGAAGCGCCGCCGAAACGTGGTGCCCGGCATCAGCTCCGACATGCGCCTTATGCCTGTCCCGTCTTCTCGTCCGGCTGACGAGGTGCAGCTGTCATTTGTGCTGCAGAAAGTTCGTGTCCCGGCACAGCCGCCGCGATACGCCCGGTGCTTCTGTCTTGTGAGCGCGGTCACCCCCGCGAACGTGTTCCTGCCGGCTGTCGAGGTGCCGGTGCGTCTCATTGTCGCGTCCGCAAGGAAGTGCGGGTACTACACGTGGATGTTTCACGACAAGAAGCACAAGAAGCGCGAAGCAGTCCTGCAGTTTGCTGGGCCGGCGGTGGATAGAATCTATGTGGAGTGCTGCTACGAGACGCACGACATATGGCCGCCGGAAAGCAGTGAGGACGCGGCGGCACAGGCAGAGGAGGCAGCGGGTTCGACGGCGCCGTCGTGCACCACCACCGTGTGGTGCGCGGGCTACGCGGTGTTTCCCGTGAATGGAGCCAGGACGGCGGTGCTGCCGGTCAAAGCAGGGAGTCTGCTGCAGGAGCAGCCGTACTATTCGACTCTGCTGGGTAGCGGCGTCGCCGCTGGGACCGCAGCATCCGCGATGATGATGGCGCCTGGGGGCAATTACGCGAAGCTGCAGAACGACTCCTACTGTTGCGCATCCAAGTCTAGTCGGTGCGGCCAGCACAAGTACACAGCTGATAAGGCACATCAGATTCAAGTGAAGGTGCTCAAGTCCGAGAAGCCCATACCCGGGGCAGAGCGGCTTCCGGCGCGGTACATCGCCTTCCAGCGGCATGTGCCCATGATCTCGCAGCTGCGCTCCGCTGTGGAGCTGGTGGGTAGGGAGACGTCGCACGTTGGGCAAGCCTTCCGCCAGCAAGCGGTCCGCTACATCTTCTCCGTCGCTGCCGACCCTGCGCTGCTGGATCAGCTATGCGGCATCTGGAAGTACCGAGAGCGGCACTGGAGCAAGGCAGAGCGCAAGAATGAAGGACACAAGCAGCGCACCCTTCTCTCCTGCGTCGCCGCTCTCTACGCACTCAAGAACTCGTGCGCTGGCAGCAAGGAGATCTTTGCCAAGTCCCTGGAGAAGGGAAAGCCGTTGCACATGACCATCGACCCTGCGGCACCGATGGTGCCAGTTCGCGTCTAGCCTAAGTCTCTTTAGAGCAAGGAGGAGGAGAGGGTCCAGGAGGAGGAGTCGCCGCAGGACAGCGGCTGAGTGCTGTGATGCTTGCTGCCCTTTATCACTCTGCCGCTGCCATTGCACCTGTGTCGTCGCTGGCATTCCCGTCCTCTTACCGTTGACGGGAGCCGCGCCGCACCTCCACCACGGCGAGACTCGAGACCGGTGGCAAAGGAGAAGCGAGACGAACGCTGCCCCTTAGGTGCGTGCATCCTGGTCGCCACTCGCCGGTTTTATCTTTCCCTCCACGCCGAACATGTCAGGTAAAGCGGCATGCACATATGCGATGTGCGCCGTGTCGTGTGTGCAGCCATGCAGGCGTGGTACTCTAACATGGGTAGAAAGGTCTCTGCACACGCACATATATATATATATACATACATGCACACACAGACGAGAAAACCATAGACATGCTCTTGCCGCCATGAAACGGCGATAATACGATGCCGGTTGGCGTGTCTGTTTAGTGCTCACTGCCCCTGTCCTCCCCTCCACCCCAACACTCCCCCTACCCCCGCCGCGTTCTTTAGCTGTATTTTTCGCACTTCATGCTGCCTTCGTTTTTCTTTTTTTTTTCTGTTGCGCGTGTGCGGTGCCATCCGTGTGGTCACCCGCTGCGCTAGATGTGTTCTCTTTCTCCGCAACAGCCTGCCTCCTCGTCTTCCGTGTTTTTGAGCCGTTTCCGTGTCTCCATCGCAGGTACGCACCGCTCATGGGCATCGTTCTTCTTTTCTCGTCCCCTGTGGTCTCTCTCTCGGACTATGGTTTGACAGTTGACATCAAAGGTAACGGGGAAAAGTCCACCGGCTGCAGGACATACCCAGCACCGCAAGGCGAAGATACATATACACCTGCATGTATGCATGTAGGTATGCATATGCGCATATATGCCCGATACTACGCCTGATGTCCGTGGATAGGGTTTTTGCTCGAGTGCGCGAATGCCGCGCCTCTCTCTTCTGAGCCAGTTGAGGCGCTCCCTCGTTATGGGCGCGGTAGGTCAGGCCTGATCGCGTTTCCTTTCGGATGGTGGCGCCAGCGGCGTTTTACTGTCCCTCACCCCACCCGCTTCCGTTTCTACTGTCATCACTTCTCCGTCGCCTCTCTTTCCTTCTATTCCACTCTCGAGCACCACACCAATCAGCCCCAAAGTGCACGTGCGCGACATGTGCGGCATCTCGGACGGTTGGCCGGGTGGGCGGGTGCCGCACAGATGCCAGAGGCACGGCGAGAGAACCCCCACGCTGCATCATCGGAGGGGAAAGGAGGGGGAGGGTCCTCCAGACCCGAATGTAACCAGTCACCCGAGCATACTATGGAATGCGGCCCCGCTTAATGCGACTGAGGAAGACGCACGGCCTATGGGCAGGGTGCAGGGTTTCCGAGAGGGTGCTGACTTGAGGCTGCCCGATTTCCTCCTTGCGCACATCCGGCATGCACCTGGACCACGCGCTGCAACCCGCATGATGCAAGCTCCACCGCTTCCGCCCTCGAGCAGGACCCTGGATACGGCCCGCTTTGGATGAAGGCAAGTGGTGCACCCTGAGTCCGTCTGGCGCCTACCGCGCAGCATTTATCCAAAGGGGAGACGAAAAAGGAGGAGGACAGTCGGTGGGGTGCACGGCGCAAGTCAATGTCAGCACGGTTCATCCTCGACGACCAGGATGAGGCAATGGTGCAGCAGAGGTAGGGCACCTGTGGTTGTGTGCACGCGTATACATTTGTGGACGTGTTCGTGGTGGAATGGAGAGGCTGAAAAAAAAAAGGATCTTTTTTACCCTCATGACAGGTAGAGAAGGCACCGTAGCGCGGGGTATATCTGGGTCCAGCACCCCACTCTGTGATAAAGCCAAGCAAGCCCCATCCCCTGCCAGTCCCGAATCGCCTTCGGTGGCGACAAGCACCCTACGGCGTAGGGAGTGGTCAGAGCGATGCATCGCTGCGGATGTCGGCGCTCGGGCCCTGGATGGCATTGCGTCGAAGCGGCCTGCCACAGTGAAGGCGTTTCTATGATTTATATGATGAGGCAGCGTATCAGCGTGGCCCGAGCACATCCCACTTCCCGGCTCTCACACTGCCTACTGGTGTGGGTAGCCTAAGCCGCCCCGAGGCGGATACACGATATGGCGACCGGCATAATGTGGGAGCGGCTGTGGCAAGCCAGGAGCCGAGTGGATTTGAGCTCCTGATGTCCGGGCAGAGAATGTGGACTCACTGATAAAAGAAAATGTATGCTCTGCGTTCCTCTGTGACCTTCTCTTTTCATCTCTCTTTCCTTTCTCACGCACGCGCTCTCCCTTTCCGCGTCCGCTTTCTACGCGCGTGGAGTGCGTTATTGTTTTGTCGTCGTGTGTGAGTGCGTCTCTCTCTCGTTTTTTCGCGTGCGCACACGTGTCTACGACGCACCGGCATGCCCGTAACGAAACACGCATCAACACAAGAAGCTACCACCACATCGCAGACGTATTGAGCGATACGCTCACCTCTCGTTGTCTCTCCGCTTATTTCAGTTTTCTCCTCACCTTTTTCTTTTGCGGTGTGCGTTGTCTGTTGTCCATTTTTGTCTAAACCTGTCGGCTGCACTGCCCTCTCACACCGCATCGACACCCCCCCCCCCAGTGCTGCGAAGCAGGACACCGTGTGTGCGTCTGTGTGCGCGCTCGCAGAAGAAAAACGAAGGCATTCGCACTGGCAAACGCCCGCTCTCACGCCCCCCTCTCCTCCCACTGCCTGCTGAATTATGAGCGAATAGACCGTCGAAAGCTGCAGTCTTCAACTCCATTCCCAAAGAAATGAGCTACTCGCCGCATTTCGGTAGCCACTCGTCACTCCCCACAGTGCGCGTGGGGTCCGCCGCGAACTCGATGCCTGCCGGGTTGTATGGAAACCGTAACATGGCATGCTCCCTTGAATCGGGCACTCTTTTGAGGCCGCGACAGAGCGACCGCGCATCGCGGTCCCCGCTGATCTGCAGCCAGAGGCTTGGCAAGTACATCGCAGGAATGAGCTCAATCTCTGCCATTGACACGGCAAGCACGAAGCTATCCATCCCCATAAATGCCGTGGAGCCGACGCTCGCCTTCGAGGACGACGGCCTCGTCCCCGGACTCTGCCGCCTATTCATGGAAGGACGCTGCCGTCAAGGAGACCGCTGCTTTCAGGTGCACGCGAACCCCAGTGTGGTGGAGCAGCTTCGGCACGAGGCGTTCAAGACGCCGTCCTGCTGCCCTGCACATGGCGCCAAGTGCAACATGGAGGGATTCCCTCTGGGCCTTGCCGTCATCATTGATCCACCACGCGAGAAAGAATCGGCCGCTATGGTAGAGGCCCACGCCGAGCGTGAAAACGGGAGCGCCGCCGCATCTCTGTCGAACGGAGAGACGAACATGGCTGCCACCGGCGGCGACGCCTATAGCGGCCACAGCATAAATAACAGGGAGCAGATGCCGATTGCGCTCCACAATGTTTGCCCCACCCGCTTCCTCTGGTCGAGGTACGAGGAAAATGGCGGCATGCTGTTGCACATGCCGAAGTCGAAGATCTGCCGCGAGCATCGCAAGGGCCTCTGCCGCTTCGGCAACGAGTGCAGCTTCCTGCATGTGTGCCGTCAGATCCCCATCGTCAGCGGTGACGAAGAGCTTCTCAGCCACAGCCGCACGCCGTTGCGCCACAGTGCGGTGCAAGGCAGCATGCAGGATTTCTCCCACCCGCCGTCGTTTACCACCGCGAGCGGATCTCTGTGCCACCACGCTCATTCTCAGTCGCACTCACAGGCTAACCTACAACCCTTCCAGGGCAGCACCGTCATGTCCCAAAACGGCTCGTACATGGACGGCTCTCTTGGTAACAGCCAAACCAGTTCGCGGCCGCATCTCTCACGCGCTCCAACGGGTTCGGAGAGCTATGGTGGTCATCAGCCACTGCTGCGGCCACTCGGTGGCGTGCAGAATTCGCACAGTAGTGTAGCGGCCCGTGGGTCCTTCTCGCACAACCCCTACGCCGAGGCATCCTCGTTTCAAAACTGAAGGGGTGACGACGAAGAGCAGAAAATGGTGTGCAGGGTGCCTTTATGTTACCTTCTTCTGATTTCCTTTTGGCTCTCGCTTTTCTTCGTCACCGGCACGTCCTTCCCCATCGCCCCCGCCCTCGCTCTGGGTCACTGCTAGCGACTCGCTGGCCACCGTTGCCGTCATAGGCGGGAGGGGAGTGACGTTCCTGCGCCTCCTTCCCCTCACTTCCCTCTCTTCTGTGTTCCTTTGTTGTGTTCTCTCACGATTGTGCTGTAAGATGTGCTCGCACCTTTGTGTGTACTTTTAAGCGTTTGTTTCTCCAAGTAGCTTCAGGCCTTTGCTGCTGCTCTTGTCGTTTTGTTTCATATATATATATATCTGTGTTGTAGCTGATGCGTGCAAGAGAGCAAGATGCCGTGGCGAAGGGATCATCTGCACGCACGCACAGAGTTTGGTGGGCTGCCTCGGAATCAGCGTCGAGTATTCCGCAAGAATCTCTGCATCACGCCCCTCGTTTTTACATGTTGTCTCTCTCTTTCTCTCTGCGCGAAGACAGCCGAAGCCGTCCACGGCGGCGATAAGAAGAAAATGTAAGCAAAGCAGGCTTTTCATTGACCGTAATGTCTGCTCAAGCCGCTTTTTGCCGCCGCCGACTTCCCCAGCAGCCGCTCGTCATGGGCCTCTAGAGCATCCCCACATGTTGTTGTTGCATCTATCATGTGTGCTGTTTTTGTTTCTTCTTTGTTAAATGCGCATGTGTATGTTTATGTATGTGTGAATATGTTTGTTCGTTTTCTCTTCTGTTCTCTGCGGTTCTACCGCCCACCCGTCCGTCCGTCCGCTCAGTCAGCCCGCCCCCGCGTACTTGCACGTGCGTCTTCGACTACTTTGTCTTCATTTGCTTTCCTTCCCCTAGTCTTTACCTCGCTGTTGTTCGTTCTCCTCTTTTCCCTTCTCGTTTCGTTTTTTTTTCGTTTTTTTTTTGCTCTGTTGTGGTCCTCACGTATTCGGGCACCCATGTGGGTGCTGCTGGCCCGTCGCGTGCGCCTCTCATTGAACTTGACCGTTGTGGCCATCGGGAGCTGCAGCATGACGACAAAGTAGACATGCGAGCACAGTCAGCAGCTTCAGGGGAGCCAAAGTCCATTGCCTGGTTTACTGGCCTGGCCACCAATTTCAGATGCCAAACCGGCATCTCCCGAAACCACGACACGCGATGCGACGCGCGACGGCAAGAGGTAGTTGGCGGCGACTGTTTGACACGAAAGAACAGGGATGCTGCTCTCAAGAGGCGACGGGAAAACATGCTCGCCCCGCTCTGCATGGCCATCTGCCCGCGCCTTGGGGTTCCCACACCAACGGGTGACTGGCCACGACAAGACAGGGCGCAGATGGTGTGCTGCCTACTGCTGTGAGGGCGGCCGACCGGGCGTTGCGCCCCATATGCGACACCAGACTCGCGGGCCGCTCGAGGCTGAAGGCAGACCTCTCTTCACGCTGTGGTGTTGCACGCAACAGACCGACGACGCAAACGTCGCTCACGCTGCATGGGCTGCTCTCGCCGGATGCCCACGGCACCCCCTTTCTCTGCCTCTTCAGGAGGACAAGCTGTGAGTTCCTTGCGCGCACGCACATGTCTGTACACGGGCCCCCTCCGCTTGACATACCCGCTCCTAGGAAGGGCGTGCGGGTTTGGGGGAGGGGGGGCTGAGTGCCCCCTGCTGCGTCAGACTCAGGGCACCGTCCCACCTGTCACAGCGCATGCGGGCAAGCCATCCAGACAAGCCTCTCACGGCGGTATTGGCGGAAACGGAAGATGGCGGCAGCGAGCCCCCATAAGGCAACAACTTCATCCTGGGACAGGACCAAATCTCCGAAAGTGCGAGCACTGTGCGCGCCCGCTGCCATGTAGAGCTGGCATGATGTATTAGACTCACGCAAGGCATGGAAAGGCCTGAGGATCCAGAGTGTTCCGTAAAGAACGCGAGATACGGTCCACACCAATCAGCCCCAAAGTGCACGTGCGCGACATGTGCGGCATCTCGGACGGTTGGCCGGGTGGGCGGGTGCCGCACAGATGCCAGAGGCACGGCGAGAGAACCCCCACGCTGCATCATCGGAGGGGAAAGGAGGGGGAGGGTCCTCCAGACCCGAATGTAACCAGTCACCCGAGCATACTATGGAATGCGGCCCCGCTTAATGCGACTGAGGAAGACGCACGGCCTATGGGCAGGGTGCAGGGTTTCCGAGAGGGTGCTGACTTGAGGCTGCCCGATTTCCTCCTTGCGCACATCCGGCATGCACCTGGACCACGCGCTGCAACCCGCATGATGCAAGCTCCACCGCTTCCGCCCTTGGGCGGCCTGTGGCAGGCCGGGGCAAAATGGAGCTCGGTCCTCATACACTATGGCAGAATGGACACTTGAAAAGGAACTGCATCTTCTCTCTTCATTGTATGTGTGCGACGCTAATATGCCAAACACTCAAAGAAAACGTATTCAAAGGACCTGCTTACAGCGAGGTGCACGTGCTGGCGTGCGCAAGATCCCTTCCTCCTCCTAATGCGGAGACAGAGGATATGCGAACGGGATGCCGTGGTGTAGTGGCTACGGTGGCATTTTTTGCGTCTTCCTCTCTCTCTCTTGCAACTCGAGTATGGAGTGGCTAACGCAGAGCTTTTTGTCTGCCTGAAAGGATAGCGCATGCTCGCGGAGAAAGGCCGCAAACACGTCATCACAGCCCCTCGACCGAGCGACAACTCCGCCCAACCCTCATCTGTATTGAGCGCTCTCTCTCAATGTGCACCACTCGCCTTTTTTTTCGCACCTCTCTCCTCTTGTGTGTGTGTGTGTTTTCTTCGACGGTTGCTGTACTGGCGATGTGCTGCGGAGTGTCTCTGCGTACTCCGCCTCCCCTCCTCCCGGCTGCCCCGGCACATCTTGTGTTGCTATTTTTGGATGCGCCCTTCGCTGTTTCTCGTCCCTCGCGCCTCTTATCACTACCCGCGCACGAGGACAGCGATGTACCGCCACCGATAGCGCGAGGGTGTAAAGGCACACAAAGGGAAGGAAGACATATCGTTTAGTGGTGTATCGCCCTTTCCGTCATCCAGGCGCGCCGCGTTCGTTACGGGGGCTCACACAGTTATTCATAGAAACGCCGTGCATATGAAAATAGCAGTATCCTCATAGAGAAAAAAAAAACGGCGTACGTTCGGCTCACAATTTTGCTCTGTCCGTCTTCTGAAGCTTCCGCCGTTGCCATCACCGCCAATCCTAATCGTAACGCGTGTATGGATCACATATTTGTCCGCTCCGACTTCGCGTGCCGGCACGAGTACCGACTCGTCTCCGTCGATGACGCGTGCGTGAAGCAGCTGAAGGAGCAGGTGTACCCGAGCCCCTCTGCTGGCAACGGTGCAGCCAGAAGCAAGCGGGCGCGTGCCTCGTCGCCCCCCTCAGCGACAATATGTAGTGGTGACGTCGCAGTCGTGTTCGTCATGAAGGGTGACGGGCAGCTTTGTCTGCACGACGCACAGTCGACCCGCTCCGTCCGCCGCGTCGAGTACTCGAACACGATGCTGCTGGCAACGCGACGGCTCAACCGCGCCGGCAGGTCTGCCGTCTGTGAGTCTCGAGGAAGGGGCAGTGATGTCTGCAACACTGAGGAAACAGCCACAGTCACGGCTACTCCTCTGCCCGCATCCAGAGTCCGCCAGTACACAAATAACGTCGTCGTCGCCTCCCTGAGCCACATGTTTGACAGTCATGCCGCGCATCCGCAGGACAACGTGTCGGCTGTGCTGGGTGAGTCGTACTTGACTATCGAGGAACTCGAGGGCACCGACGGGGGCAGCAGTGGCAGTGGGGTCGCCGGTCCATCAGGGCGCGGGTACACCTTTGCGCAACTCGCTCGCATGTTCCGCAGCAGTCCCGCGGAGCTCGCCGATCTGCTGCAGAGCATCGGCGCGGTCGTGCACCGTGGCCTCGTTCGCCTTCTCCATCCTTCCCTTGCGCATGAGTCCTTGGCAGCGGTTCTGGCGTTTCTCGACGCCGCAGAGCCATGCGATGCCTCTTGGGCTGCCGCGCGGGAGCACCTCTGTCCGTCCGTCTACCCGGACGTCGTGCTACGTTCACTGGAGGCCGTGTACGGCGCGCGGCGAGGCGCAGGTGAGGCGACGAAAGACAATGACTCCGTGGTGCTGGTAGGGATGCCAGCACTGCTAAACCTGCCGCGAGTGCTGGTGGGTCTCGCCGGTGGTGTGTTTGATGCGCACCAAGCCGTTGTCCACCGAACCCTCGGCACCGGCGAGGTTGCTTGTGGGTTGCCGCTGGAGACGTTCGCAAAGGCGTGGATGGATGCGATTCCGTCGTCCCTCTTCGGCGTGGCTGGCATCCCGCACCGGGGCGCGGCAGGGGCGCAGAAGACTCTCATGGAGAAGCTGCGTGGCTACGTGGTGGTAGAGCCGCGTAGCGGCGGCTTTGGTGGCAGCATGCAGGATACGGTATGGTGGGTACCGAAAGAGTCCCTCAGCATCGACTTTGCCGCTCGCCTCCGCGCACTCTTCGAGCTGCGCCCGCAGTTGTGGGACCAGATGGAGCTGAAAGAGTACGTTGGGACGCTGGTTCCACCAGACCAAAGCTTCGAGCACGTCATTGTGCGCCACACGCGAGAGTACCGGATACCAGGGCAGCCCGTGCAGTACGCTCCGCTCGCGTGACGCCGCAGTGGTGGAAGCGCTGCTGCTCGTTCGCACGCGTTTTGCCGCGCAGGTCGATCCGAATGCCGGCCCATCTCTGTTTAACTTGCGTGTACTTCTCTGTTCTCACAAATTCCGGTACCTCTACACTCCACAGGGGCATCGCTGGGACGCGTGCTCGGCAAACGTATTCAACCTACTCTCGCCCTGTTCCCCACTGCTGCGAGCAGTGAGGCGCGGGAGCGTGTGACGGGCAGACAACAATATCCGCTGCTCGCCGCTTTCCTTCGTAGATGGCGGTACGCCTTTATGTCTCTCCCCCCTCCCTCCCTCCCTCTCTCCATGCGGCAACCACAGAACTATTCGCCTTTGCTTTTTCGCTCTTCCCCTCCCCCCTGTGCGTTCACGATGCCCGAACTGCGAGCGAAGCAGTGCCTTACCCAATGAAAACTAGTAAACACACATACACACACAAAACGCAACGCACGCACGCACGCACTCGCACCTTCATCGCTCGTCCTTTCTTCTGCGGTGATCATCCAGGGTGCCTTCATTATCCGCACGCACGCACACACACACACAAACACACATAGCCTTGCTCGCCCTCTCCGCTGCGTGCCCCCCCCCTCCCTGTCCCCATCCTTCCCCGCGTACTAAGTAGAGGAGGAAGTAGCGGCAAGAAAGAGGCGACCCCGACAAATAAACGGAGCCGGAGCGCTGCATTAGTGCTGCCGACCGCTTTGGACCATTGACTGTATCGCCGGGGTCTTGGCTGTGCTCAAAATACAGCCGTGACGCACACACAGACACTTGTTCCTCTCGTCGCCTTGGTGGGCAAGCCATTGTGTCGTCTCTTCCTTTTCTTTTAGTATTATTGTGCGTGAGCACGTCCTTGTGTGTCGCCCTCCGTCTCTTGCTGTACCCCCTTCGCACGCTGCCAGCGAACGCTCGCTCGTCCGTGTCGTAATTGTCACCGGTGTGGTGGTCGCTGTTTTCTTTTCGTTTCTTTTTTTTTGATTGGTTTGTTCGTCTCTTGCTAATCCTTCTCTTTCAGCTTCCTGGTTTGTTGTGTGTGGAGGCTCGGTGTCCGTGCGCACGTCATTTTGCCCCTCTGCCGCCGCCGCCGGCAGGCCTTCTCTTCCCAGCATAGCACCATGGCATACTACGGATCCCAGCCAGAGCAAACCAAAGCTCAGATTCGATCTACTCGGGGCGAGACCATTGACCTGGCTCTCCCTGTCACCTGCCTTGTGGGGGAGCTGCGCTCGTTTCTTATCGAAGAGTACGGATATGACCCTAACACGCGTCTCCTGTACAACGGGCTCGTCGCCGACGACAACTCATACGTGTGCGATTACCCCTTCGGCTCCCTCATGATTGCCACCCCCGCTGACACACACTCGCAGCGCCAGTCGCTGCCCCCGCGACAGCCCGCGGTCGCACACGTGCCACCGCAGCAGCAACAGCAGGAGCCTAACCTCGAGTCGTCACGCCCGACTGCTCACCTATCCCCGACCGTCAGCACAAGTGCGGACGCCGTTCGCAAAAGCAAGACTGCTGAGCCGATGCCGACCTACACGAGCGCAGCTGCGCGCACGATGAGCCCGGCAGAAGCGCCGCCGGATACCGCGAAAGCGAAGCGCAGCACCACAGTACTCAAGCATCGGCCCAAGAACTCGGCGCGCCAGCTCCGCTCCATAAGCACCGAGTCGACCGGGTCACAAAACAGGCTCATGAAGGGGGATGGCACCTCGGATACCGCGAGCTCTGTTCCCGCCGCATCCCCGCAGCCGCCTCCACCGCCGCTTTCTGCAGCGAACAACGGTGCTTCGCCCGCACCGGGGAGCGGCCGTGTACAGCTAGCCACTGGCCAACGCAACTCTCCCTGGCCACAGGGATCGCAAAACGCGACCGCGGCTCCCTCCATCGCCGCACCGTCGCAGGCGGCCGACCTCCCACCTTCCCCGCGCAGTGAGGAACCGAGTGTGGCGGCCGAGGTGCCCAGCGGTGAAGGTGGCAATGACGACGACAACCAGCGCCGGCGAGTGCAGCTGACCGTGGAGTGCCACATCCCTTCTCTCAACCAGGTGGTGCCGGTGAGTGTGAACGGTGATTCCTCCGTGTCGGATCTAATCCTGGCGGTGGCGGCCGCGGTTCCCGAGCTAAAACCGGATGCGCAGGTAGTCCACCGCGGCAAACTGCTGCCGGTGTCGCCGAAGGCGAAGCTGTTTGACCACGGTATTCGCAGCGACGCTCGCGTCTTCATCGCGGAAGGGGATTACAACAACGCCGAAAAGATCACGTTGCTGGAGATTCAGGAGGACATCGCCGTGATTGAGCGAGCCATGGAGTCGCCCCTCACGGATCTGCAGCGGAAGGGTTATTACGAGGAGCTGATGCGTATCCTGTTCCGTACGGACGGGCTGCAATCTCTGGAGGGGGAGTGGCGGCAGCGACGCAAAGACGCGGTGAAGCACATTACGTCACTGCAGGACGCATTGGGCGTAGATGTAAAAGAGTCTTGATATGGGATACCTCATCTCTGTTCTGGCAGTGCCTTTGTGCGGTCGTGGGTGGCAATGGCTCTGCTCGTCATCCTCGTTGCCGATTGTGTATACGTATTCGCGCTTCCTCCCTGGATCTCTCCTCTCCCTTTGCTACCCCACCCGCACCGCCAACCCTTTACTCCCTTTTCGCCTTGCTTGCGTTCTTCATGATGCCGCGATTTTCTCGCTCCGTTTGCTGACATGCGGGTGGGCAACCGACGTCCGCAAGCGCAGCGCAAGAGGGGAAAGGGGTGCGTGCCTCTCGGTCAGGGAAGGAGCCGCTTCTTTTTGTTTTGGAGAATGTAAGGCGAACGAGTGTAGGCGGAGTTTTGTCTTGTGATGTCATTAATGTACTCCATCCACCCACCACCACCACTACCCCCGGGGATTCTCGACAGCCTCTTTTTTCCCTGCGTTGTTGGTTGCGTTTCTCCCTTCACCTTCTTACTCTGGTCTTCCATACTCCTTGTACGCCCGTTGATCCATGTGGTGGTGGCTCGGCACTGACACGGCACAAATGTGAAATGCAGGAACAAAAACAACAAAAAGAAAAAAGCAACAGCGAAATGAGCAGACAGCGGCACATCTATGGAAGCGTGAAGCGGTGTGATCACGTCAGGTGTGTGCGACAGGGATACACACGCCGAGATGAGCACATCTTTGCCCCGCGGTAAGGGGCTTTCAAAACAACAAAAAAAAGAAAATCAGTTGGCACGCCTTTTCAGAGGAGAGCGCGAAAAATGTAAAGTCGAAAACACACTGAGCGCGCAAGGCGGCCACCCCCCTTGCTCCCCACGTTTTGACACCTCCCCATCGGTGCTATGTCATGCATCACTCGCTCGTTTTCCTTTCGTGACGTGTCATGCTAAGGGAGGTGGGAGTGCCGGGGCTGGCTATGTGTGCACCATCATTTTCTTCCTGAATTTCACCCTCTTTTCCCTCCACCACTTTGTACCACTTTTTGTTCTTGTCCTCGTTTTTTTGTGCGTCATGGGCACCGACTCATCTCATGGCCGCGTCGATATGGTGTCCCCCCCCGCACACACACACACACCATCCCACCGTTGTCTCTCTCTCTCAAGCACTCCACATAAGCCCTTTTCCTCTCTCCGTGACTCTCCCTCTCCAGACTTTTCTTCTGGCCTTTCTTGTTTTCCTTTTCTAATCTTGACGACTCCATTTTTTGATCAACATCACCGTCAGCGCTGTCGTCCTTTTTTTTTTGAGTTGTTTTGCGCAGCACGGGTACGCTCCCCCTCCATTTTTCGAGCTCTTGTGGGAGTGCTCTTCGCTTTTTCTGCGCTGTTGTTTCCGGTGCTATAGAGCGCCTACATCACACTTCTATCAGCGGGGCCGCGCGCGTTTATTTCCTGCCGCTGGCCAGCACTCCCTCATCACCACCATCTCCCCGTTTGTGCTTCCTCCGTTGTGCGTGTGCGTGTGCGCGCGCGCTCTTCCCCTACATCGTGCTGCTGCTTCTCAGAGGTGTTGCTTTCTCCGTGTTCCCCCCTGTCGGTCTGCGTGGACGCCCCCCTTCCCGCCCTCACACCCACTTGGCCCAATCACTTTCTCTCCCAACGTGCGCTCCAACACGTCTTCGACGCCGTGGTTTCGTTCCTCACCCCACCCGTCCTTCTATTCTTCTATGTGTATGTGTGTGTCTGTCGCTCTCTCTCGTCCGGCTTATCGACATTCACTTGGTGCTGTCTCTCTGTGTGTGTGTGTGTGTGCGTGTGTGCCTGCCTTGGCGTCACATATGCGCAAAGACCGAGAGAAGGAAAATGCTGGCATGCTTTTTAAGCAGAAGCGCTGTATCGAGAGACATCAATGCGGGTGAGAACAAGGATTCGAAAAAGTAAAAATGGTTAAGAGTCCCTCGGTCCGAATTCTTTGCATGGACGCGCTGGTAGACTTGTCTTCTCCTGCATGATGGAAAAGCAGGATAAAAAGGGGTGGCACATGTATACGTGTTCGTACTTCGTCGACTATGAGCGGATAAGACGAGCGGTTCTCACTCCTGCAGTTTTGTGCGGATGTCTTCCGAGTCGCGCCCATCGAAGCACGCGAATGAGCGAATTTTTACGCACACACCGCCGTAACGCTCTTGCGCGTGCTCGTGCTCTCCGGGGTGGCGTGCCCGCAAAGCGCGAATTCCCTCCATCCCTCCATTCTCACCCCTGCCTCGCTCTCGCCCTGCGCGGCGGCTCATTGCTCCTCCTTCCTCACAGATATAGCAGCGTGCTCCTCGCGCACCGTGTCCAACGTGGATTGCACATCCACACATAGAAGCGCGCACGGAGAACCTCCTCAGCGTCATCTTCACCTTTGGCTTTGAAAAAAAAAACAGTTACTTGCACAAGATGGACAAGTCGCACGTGACGGAGCTCATTCAGCGGTGGCGCGTGCTGAAGGGGAATTTAACGGAGAAGGCAAGCGAGCTAGAGACCGTACGGAAATCCCTACAGGAGCTCGAAGGCGAGCACGCCAAGATGACGCAGCAGTGGGACCTCGAGAAGGAAACTATCCGAAACACGAGCAGTGCCATTGAAGCGCAGGTGGCTAACAAAAAGGATGAGCTGCAACGCATCAAGCAAGAGACCCAGGAGTTGCACCGCAAAGTCGAGGAGCGCCGCCGGCGCAACGAGGAACATCAGCTCGTATTGAGCAAGCGCAAACTAATAGTGGAT